>NC_056745.1:1378282851-1378412851 GCF_019279795.1 Protopterus annectens | reverse complement strand
AACCCTCTCATTATTACCAAATAACAGTTTCAGACCAACATTGCGTATAAACATCTTTAGATCTAATATTATATCAGTAATGTCCGAGGATTTGGATGGTATAAAAGAGAGACCGTGGCTTAGCAAAGATCTCTCAACTTCTGTCAAACAATGTTTAGATAAATTGACTATTAAGTTAGGGTAACTGGTCTCAGTATCTTTCTTTGAAATTCGTACCTGTCCTCCGTTGACTTCCTTTTGGCTGAACGTCCCCGTGGCGTCCAATTTGCCTCTGGAAACTGCCGAATAGGCAACGGAAAAGAAGGAAAGGAATTCTTCCTTCTCGGTGAAGATGTCCAATGTGTCTAGACCATGAGCAGGTTCAATATGACAGTCCTTCCTTCTCGCCCCATTCAGAACATCAACGCACGCACTTGTAGTTGAAGGACACTCTCCTAACATAGTAGTCCCATTCACATGCAAACCTGCTACTCCTGTGATTCCCATAGACGAAACTCCTATCGAAGGTGTAACTCCCATTGATGTAGCTTCCGTCGAAGGTACTGCTTCCATTGTAGAAGTGTAGATCATCCTTATTAAGCCATGGACAAAGGTAAGACAGTGCAGACAGCCTATCTTGAACTTGCTAAGGCTTTTGACACAATTACCCACTCTGGCATCATTGAGAAACTCTCTCAGATAGAGATTAACCCTTATATTACTAGATGGTCAGCCAACTGGCTCATGGACAGAACACACTCTGTCAAAATTGGTGATTCCTCCTCGAACAGTAGACTCATCATCAGTGGAGTACCACAGGGGTCTGTGCTGGGCCCCTTACGGTTTGGCATCTATTTCTCAGAAGTCCAGGCCAAAGTAGATGGCTTTTGGCTCACCAGGTGCACTGATGGATTGCAAACTGGGAGCAATCATTGAGTCCTCAAAGATGTCAACATATTACAAGAAGGGCTAACACAAACAAATGATTTGTGCCAAAGCCATGGTCTAAAACTAAATGCAAAATAATACGTTATTATTCCCTTTGGCAAAATGGAATTCCCTACAAATTACAATATTGACAGCACTCCCCTGAGTTCCATAGTGGTGTGAGACTTGGGAACACATGTTGATAGCAATCTGAACTTTGACCACCATGTTTCCACAGAGGCAAGGAAAGCCTTCTACTTAGCACACCTCATAAGCTAGTGCATAGAATCCAGGTCAAGGGATATTATAACTCCACTGTACTCAACTCTTATCAGACCACTAACAGAATATAAGGCACCCTTTTGCATGTACCTCACCAGACACCTGCAGCAACTGGAGGAAATACAGGGACTCCAAGCCATGACCAATGTGGATGGGCTGAAAGCCCTGTCACTTTACTCTGTATCTTATAGGCTGCTGGGAGGTGACTTGTGCCTGGCCTATAGGGCAATCTCCAACCCTGGCCTAATGAAAATGTTGCACATCCAGGAGTCAAATAGCACAAGAGTAACTCGCTCTAGGGATCTCAACCTAGCTTGTGACATTAACAGAACATGCTGGAGAGACAGCTATGTCTACCAGAGACTACCACTTCTTTGGAATGGATTTCCTATTCACATAAAGCAGAGCTCCTCACTGACCCTATTCAAATGCAACCTATGTAATTGGATGGGAGCCCGCAACCCCCCCCCCCGGGGTGGTACCCATGTCCCCCATGGAAAGGATAGCTGGTGTTGATCACAGACCCGCTCTGTTCATAAATTTGTTTTGTGAACTACCCAAAAAGAACAAATGGGATACTTGGGATTAACATGGATAGGCTTGTAAAGGCTCTAGGGCTGCTAGCCTAGTAACCTTCTATGAACTTATCAACCTATACACACGCATATATATATATATATATATATATATATATATATATATATATATATATATATAGTTATTTTTTGGATGTTTTTGGTTGAATGTAGTTTTTGGTTCATCAAACTGTTAGTCTACAAAATGAAAGCTTTCAAGTTGTCAGTTCTACAAATGGAAGTTAGTCAGCCTGTGTATATAGCATCCCCCAAACTAGAAACTCATTTTATTTGTCAAACTAATCCTTTTTTTTTGTTGCTTCTGGGCTCTGAGATCTCAGGGTAAGTTTATGAGTGTTACAACCCCTTCAGAAAGCCAATGACTATTTTTTTTTTCAGAATCACATTATTTTGTTGAATTTACATACACTGCATTGCTTCTAACAAAAGTAAATTCAACGATTTCCCATGCTTACAATCGCACTAGCACCCTTTTGGATGTTGTTCATCCCTACTCTGCAAAGAAAACTTCTTATATCATAAAAGTAATTACAAAAAAAACAAAAAAACAAATTTGTGGATTTAAGTACTAATCATGCTTCTCAATCTGCAGACTTTCAAAATAAGAACAAAGGCCTTGAAAAGTAGGAACATCCAGCTAAAAATCTGGACATCTAATTAGCATAACAATTGAATATTAAATAGCTATAATTCTTCCCGCTTCCAGTCGGAATGTGGGATACTATTCAGAAATGTTCTTAAAAACAAAGAGAGAGGCAAAAAGAAACAGTGTAAAATCTAAGACTCTTATGAAGTATATTGCAAAATTTTACCACATAAGTTCATTTTTACTTCAGCAAAAAGGAGATGCAAGACGTGTGTCCTCTGTTTTTAAATTATTGTTGCCAGTAGTATGTTGTAAATGTAGTGTAGTTTTCTGTGTAGAAGACAGCTTCAAAAATTACATGTGTTGAGGGAGATTCAGAAAGTTGCTTCAAGGGGTAAATCAAGCCAGAAAATAGGGACATACCTCCAGAAATAGGAACATCTTGTACAGGGGTAAAATGGGTCTAAAATATGATAATTTGTCTAAATCAGGAACAGTTGAGAGATCTGGTATTGATCAGCAGATATTTGGTTCAGAATTCCTGGAGCCTACAGGCAAGCTGCCCAGCATAGTGCTAGAATAGGCTGTGTGAGCCCATAAATGTACTGTGTCACTATGTCCTAGCTAGCTGTCCCAGCAGTACTGACCCCAGAAGCTTTTTAGTCTTCAGACCCACCAAATATTTATACTGCATGAAGTGCTGTGATTATACTCAGAAAACAGGGAAAAAAAAACGAGCTAGTTAAGCATACTTCTGATGTCAGAAAGGTGCCCTGTTAAGACCTTAACCATTATGTCATCCCTGTCTTAATTGTCCTAATATGTCATCCCTCTGTCCTAAGTGCTGTTAAAATAAGGGCTTGCAGTAGAAACTAGCAGTGATCAGTGCCAGATGAAAACGAACAGCTTTAAAAGCTATTACATGCTTCTCTCTACCATGTTTTTAAACACAATGTGTGACAGAACAAAGTGTTTTACAGCTTTTAAAGCCATTAGCTCATTAGACTAACATTTTGCTTCTGTGCGCTGTCTCTGTGCTGCCGGTTTTCAAAGCTTGTAAAACACTTTGTACTCCTACATTTTTTTTTGTAACTAGTAGTACATGGATCTGATAAAACTATGTATATGCACTGTAAAGAGTTACGATCGGGTGGTGACCATAGGCTCATGGGAAATACAAGACAACTGAGTCTTGTGATCATTTACGTCTTGCTAATACCCACCATCAGACTAAACCTCATCTCTCAAGAAGGGTCAGATCAGTCAAGCTAGGGGTGAGTTTGAGAATAACCTGCCCCGTCATCCATTCAGTTTGAAGGAAGATAATGTACCATACTGCTTAATTTGCAGTCAGAGTCACTTCCAGAGAAGGTGAAACTATCTCTCCACCTTATTTTATTTATCTGCTAGGGAAGATTTAGATACCTGTTTCTGGTATTTGTGGGACTATTTCATTTGTGGATGTACTAAGCATTCAGGACCACTGTGTCTCTAATGGTTTGGAAGGCAAGGCACATATCTCCCCTCAGGAGTCTATAGGATACTGAATATAAGAAATCTGTTTCCAGTCTCTCTTTATATTTTAAAATTTTAATCCTGTGATTTTCTTAGATTCCCTTGGATTCTTTCTAGTTGTTTGATATGTCTAGTGAGGTATATCTGAATGAGGCATTATATTCAAATTGACCTAATCAATGCTAAATATAAGGCTAGAGTGACCTGTTTAGACCTGGATGATATTCCCTTGGCAATGAGTTGGGCTACGTAAAAGGGCTTTCTGAGTTCAGTTATTGCATAATTAACAAAGGAGAGAGGAATTATCAACCCAGGTTCCAAGGTCATTCTCAGTTAAGAGTGCGGTATTGTCTATGTTCTATGCTGAGGGAGGGATAGTTTACAAAATCTGACAATGTCGCACTTTTTAGCATTTAATTTAATTCCATTTTTAGTGTACTAAGTATTTACAAGTTTATGTTCTTGCTGCTCATCTAACTCTTATTATGTGTCCTCGACATGGATGTTAAGATTTACCTCTTGAGCTTTGCTTCACTCTACTGTCAAGGTAAATTTCTTGGCATGCATGTCTTGAGCACATAAACTAGTTATGATCAGAGATCTGATTGTAATCCTCTATATTCTTATTCCTCAGGAAGCAGTGGCTATTCTGGTTGTCAGACATTAAGAATCTGACTGCATAAACACCCACAAATGTTCACCACAAAACACATTCCCTCTGCCCAATGATGTAGCTAGAAATATCCACGGCGTTCTCATATTCTCACACTGCTGCAACTTATTGTAAAATATGCATGGAGGACCCACTCTCCCTGGTTAACAGATGTGCCTTCTATCCTCACTTATTGCTTTTCTGTGAAATGTAGCCATTGTTCAGAACAGTAATTCTGTATATAACTCGGCCATGCATAGATCTTAAAAAATAAGGAGTTTATTATTTTAATGTGTTCCCATGTAATGGGAAGGTACTTTCCAAATGTGTACAGATGTTATCTGTCTATACCATAGTTTAGACAGTCTGCAAATCTAATCATTTTAGTGTCTTAATCATTTGAGAACCTGATAGGTAGATTGATCTGGTCTCAGATTAAAACACAAAAGCTATTCTGATTTAGCTGTGTACTACGATAATAAGAGGCAAATAAATTATAAAGAACAGGAAAAATGCTACAATATGATGATATTTTAGTTGTTTTTCCATTTTAATGCTGGTAGCTCACAAGCTCACAGTAAATGTAGCTATGCTTTCTTGATAACTACTACTTCTTTTAGTGGGAGGTTTCAACATCCAGGAGGCAAGCACAGTCATACAACAGACACAGAGCAAACAAACATTAAAATCAATATTAGTGCCTCATAGGGTTACAGAATATTAAAATTGTTCCCTTCCTGTTCCTTTTAGTTCTTTATTTCTTTATGTGGTTGTGTTGAGCAAGGCATTACTTATACTCACTAGTGGAAATTTAGCTAGGACACCAGGGATATTTCCCTACTCTTTTCAATAAATGCAGTGGGATCTTACACATCCATCTGAGCTATCATTAATTCAGGCATATAGGCTTTGGTTTAACATATCATATGAATAACACATTCAAGAATGTAGTACTCTCTAAGGTTGCACTGCACGTTTAATAATGGAATAATTAATCTAGTCACCTGGAATGGGAATAGAACCCAGAACATTCCAGTCTTTCAGCAAAAAAAGGCAACTGCGATACCTATTAAGCCACTGACATTGCTTTTAAAGCCCAACACCATCTGTAAGTCAAGATTCTTGAACTGGAGTTGTGATGACTGTCAAAGACAAAGACTTGGCTTTAGATTCTCTTAAGCCTGAAGAAGATTCAGGACTGATAAAGTGGATTTTCTCTAGACTTACAAGGAATTAAGATATATACTGATACATACAGAAGCACTGAATCTGTGCCATGTGTTCTCACTCACAGGCTACAGCAGGAAAGACATCCACTACCTTCCTACCAGCCCAATTAAAGTAAGGCAACCAGCTAGAGTGCTCAGAGATAGCAATCCAAGTCCATTGAAGAACCTAGCCCCTGTACTGACATCTATTTAAATGAATTGGTAAGCTTCTTGAATCTGATGCAGAAAGCAAAGTGCTGCATGTGGAAGTATGTACATTATTACTGCAACACAAATGTGGAAATAAGGCTGACAATGATAAGTGTAATAATAATACATTAAGAATACTAATGAGTATGCTGGTGTCATTTGTTGGGAGGGGCAGGTCCCTTGTAAATCTCCATCTGCTTGATTTACAAAGTGGAGGGAATGAAAGGGGTGGAAAAAGAGTTTCAAGCTGCTCCTAGTGAATAAGTCAAATATTGTGTATTAAAGTAAACAACAAACACACACACACACACACACTCACGCGCACACGCGCACACGCACACACGCACACACACACACACACACACACACACACACACACACACACACACACACACACACATTACAAAGCAGGTTGCCATTCTGCATTTTTGGACAACTTATATACCCTTCCTCAAACATCAAGTTTTATTTTCACGGGTTGGAAGCAAATCCTTACTGAACAGGTACATCTGTATGTAATTTCAGAGAAAACAATGGCAGGGATTCATAGACAGGCTGCCTAGTATACACATTTATTTAAGTTACTTCACATGCTAGGTGCAGCTTTATGTACTAAGCAACGGGTTCCCAACTCAAAGTCAGAGCATAACCTAGTGGTGTAGAGGCCATATGTACATATGGTACTCTGTAGGCTTGGCCTATTTAAATTAGATGCTTCCATTTCCTGGTGGGGTCTATATTAAATCAGCAAACCCTTAAAATAATGAACGCTGATTTATCAACCCTTTAAGTGTGAAAGCTGACAATCCTGAAGACACGGAACAACGATTCCCTGGGGAAAAAAATCGCTGTTCCGTGTCTTCGAGATTGTCAGGTTTTGCTCTTAAAGGGTCAATAAATCAGTGTTTTCTACTTTAAGTGTTTGCTGATTTAATATAGACCCTCCTGGTGCACTGCCTTGCACAGAAGTATTGCACAACATGTGTAAGTGCATGCAGTTCATTGCAAAGTTGAACTTAGGAATTCCAAAGGAGGATCTGTGCAGGGTGAGGCAGAACAACTTTGCCAGATCAGATTGCTAGTCCAAGTAAGGAGGGTGTGTATGAGTGTGTATACAAGTGTTATGTCAGTGGGTCTATGTGTCTGAATGGGTACAAGAATAATGTCTGAGTGGGTGATGTGATAGAATATGCATGCGTGTGTGTGTGTGTGTGTGTGTGTGTGTGTGTGTGTGTGTGTGTGTGTGTGTGTGTGTATGTGTGTGTGTGTGTGTGTGTGTGTGTGTGTGTGTGTGTGTGTGTGTGTGTGTGTGTGTGTGTGTGTGTGGGACAACTGTTACAGGAAGCAGTATTGGCTGGGGAGATTGAGGACACAGGGTGGGCTGGCACTGAATGTGTGTGTGTGTGTGTGTGTGTGTGTGTGTGTGTGTGTGTGTGTGTGTGTGCGCGCACGTGCACATGGACAAACATGCACATGCATACATCTGTGTGATTATACTTGCATGTGTATGCATGTATATATTTTTTCTTTTTTCCTAGGTGCTTTTTGCCCTTGCACTTGCCAAAATCACACCTCCCCAAATCCAGCTGTACCTATGTTGTGCCCCACTACCAGGGATTTACCCCCAGTACAGTGATGGGGGCAAGAGACATTTGCTGGGGCTGTCACACAAGCAGCTTTGAGGGTTGCTTGTGCCCTTGAAGGCACTGTATGTGGAATGAGCTACCTGCATCACCACAGGGACCAGCAATGCCTTCCTCTTTAAATGCATGCTCCTATACACTCACTAATGAAGGCTTCCACCAGGCAATGGCTTGGTCAGTCAAAAGCCTGCTACCAGAATGTGCATAATAATGCTGCTCTTCCACTGGGGGATTGTAGCTGTATGCATCTTGGTCTGTTCACCCTTACTGGCAGGATAGACTTGTCCAATCCTCCCCTGCTAATTTCTTTAATCAACTATATATAAGCCTAAACAATATACCCTAAATGGACCAACTGAAAGCCCTGTCACTACACTTGGTAGCCTACAAACTGCTAAAAGGTAACCAGTGGCTGACATACAACCCAATACTGATAGACATACTGCACATCAGAAAGTCAAATGATGTTAGAAATACTTGGTCTAGGAATCTAAACCTCTTCTGCATCACCAACAGAACAGTTTGGAGGGACAGGTATATCTTGCTGAGGATATCACTACTGAGAAACAGACTCCCCATCCACAAAAAACAAAGCTCTTTCCTGTCTATATTCAATCACAATGTGGATCTATAGATGGGTAATAGAAAATTTTCTCCAGGACTGCCTCTTATCCTACTTATGGACAGATGCAGCTCACAAATGCTGTATCATATGCACGGATCACCTCAAATTATCTATGGTATTATCCCAGTTATTATTACTAAGGTTTATATCTAAATCTGATGTTGTCAATTTTCATTCATTCCTCAACAATTAGGTTTGGATCTGATCCTGGGATCCAGCTTGGTCATTATTTTCAGCTCGTGGCCATTAACATACTCTTTAGCCCCTCCCTTACCCATAATGCTCTATCCTGTAACATACCACAGATCTCATTTGCTGCTTTCACATTTGGACATGGTCGCTGTGAGCTCTTGAGCCTAATTTTGTTATTTTGGAGATAAGTCTAAAGTTATTCTGTTTACACTCTTTATATTCTTACATCTTTAATAATATAACTTTTATATTTATCTTTTATTATTGTAGTGTCTGCTATTCCTCCCTTTCCTACACTTTTGTGTACTCCTTTTTGCCATAGTTGGTAAACCTTTCCTCTTCCCCTTTTATAAACGTATAGTGTATTCTTGATAGCATTGTTGGTATCTTTCTTGTTTTCTCCTTTTCTTTGGTTATACACACATAAAAAAGAATTTCTTGTATTTTTCTGCTAAGACATCATAAGACATCAGGGTTTAAAAAATGTCAGAACTACTGCTTTTTGACCCTCATTTCTTATGCGTTTATTGCCTTGGCCCAAATCACCTTCGAACAGATTGCAAGATTTGTAAATCTTTTAATCCTAGGACCATTGCAGACAGGAAAAACAATCTGATTTTAAAAGGTTTGCTACCTTCCTCTTTCTTGTAAACCCCATTTGGAACTCAGACCCCAAACCTAAGCAAAAGGAGCTTTCTGGCAAAAAATTGGGACCATCTGGGTCCTCAACCCCATCCTTGGATCAGAGGATGGAACCCCCCCCAAAAAAAGCTTAAGAAATCAGATCCAATGCCTGCTCATTCCCTGAAGCAAGAGTCAGAGACTAAACTGACTTTCTTGGATCCTGTCTGTTTGGATACAAAGTTGTTACCAAGGACCCATTACTCTCCTACCATAGATCCAATACCCTCTTGGGTACCATCTCCATTTTTGGAATCCCACCGGCACTCCAGGTCTCCCACAGTGGCATCATCTCATTCTTCCAGATGCCTGACTGGGGCTGATGTGGATAGATTGATGAAGAAGTTTCTCTCGTTGCACATTCAGATGGGAGTTCTTCTGGCACCTACCCACGCAAGTCTGGAAGCCCTTGCTAGTACTATACCTCCACTCTCAGCTCTTTCTCTAATCCATTTTGTTGTTCTAGAGCCCTTGGATGTGAATCTCCTTGATGCATCTATTTCGGATCCAAAGATCATAGTATCTTTGGCTCCGAGAATTTCTCTGAGAGCATTGGCTCTGAGTGCTTTGAAGCTGCATGACTCTTGGAGCTGAAGCATCCCTGTTGGATTTGAGGCATTAGTTGACTCCAAAGCTGCTGGAGCCATCTGTGGATCTCAGAGATAAAGCATTGTGTATCTTGTCTCTGGCATCTGCCTTGGGTGGACTGACTCAAGGGCAGGGGGAGCCAATGAGTCAAAAGTTTGGCTTCTCAGCTCTGACTTCCTTCTCTCCAGAGCATCCTGCCTTTGAGGTGATGGAGAGAGTGTTCAGCTTCTGCAGGACAGATGGTTCCTTCCCCCTCAAATCTACCCCCTGGATCTCTATGTCTCTGTGCTTTGAGCCCCATCATTCCACTCCACAGGGAGAGCCAGCCCAAAGTCTCCAGGCTACCCAGCAAGTTATTAACATTTCTTTCAATACTTCTCCAGAACACCCCACCGAAGTCCCTAAGAAGAGGAAGTGCAAGAGGAGACACTTGGACTCTCCTCAGGAGTCTTCATTGAAGATACAGATTTTGATGATGTGGAAGGGTCCTCAATATCTCCACCCAAATACATCTCATTTTGAGACATCCAAGAAATACTTAAGCAGAGGGGCAGTTGGTCCATCAATAACCCTTCCAAAGAGGAATCTGTATTCCTGGAGGCCTTTGGGTCTGGCCCAACTACCGCCTGGGTGACTCCGCCTGCTGATAAGCTCATTGATTTGATCTTTAAGTGAGCATGGAAGGAACCAAACAGTTGAGCCAGTCCCCAAAAGACCAGACTAGATTTTGGCACCACCTGCAGGAAAGGAATTTTGGAGCAAGGAAGTTTCTGTAGATGCCATGGTCATGGCAGCGGCCACCAAGAAAGAACTTGTGGAGCAGAGTTCTTCTGTCCATCCCTCTAACAGTGAGTCTAGGGTGTTGGACAGATTTGGGAAGCATGTGTATGCTTCAGCAACCTTTGCAGTCAGATCACTGAATTATTTGGCACATTTCACAAGATTAGAGGGATCTGATTAAGGAACTTTCAAATTCTCTCTCCGGGACCAGTACTCCAGTCATCCAAGAGTCCCACTAGATCAGATAGGATTTGGAACTTACTCATGATTTTTTTTAGTGCTAAAGAAAACAGGGAACTAGAGACTGATTTTGGATCTCAGCAGTCTGAACAAATCATTTCGGCACAACAAGTTCCAAATGGTCATAGTTCAGTCCATTCTGCCCTCTCTGTCCAAGGACGACTGGATGTGCTCGATAGATCTTTATGATGTGTACTATCACATAAAAATGAACAGACAATCCAGAAGGAATTTATACTTCCAGTAGGGAGCCAGTTGTTATCAGTTCAGAACACTGCGCTTTGGCCTCACCACAGCCCCCAGGGTGTTCACCAAATGCATGGCAGTAGTAGCAACTCAATTGAGACTGCAGGGATTCTGAGTGTTTTCTGTACTTGGACAACTGGCTCATTACCATGCCGACCAGGCATCTACTGATAAGAGCTTGAGACCATGTACTCCAGATTTTCTCCCATCTGGAGATCAGTATAAATTACAAGAAGTCTCAGTTAGAACCATCTCAGGCACTCGTGTTCATAAGATCCATTTCCATTTTTCCCATTTTCAACACGGTACCTGTGACAGCTTCTCTTCCTCTGTCAAGAGTGCAGACCATCAGATTTCAGGTCAGGAAAATAACTCACAGCTCAGCAATATCAGCCGAATTAATCCTAAGGGCCTTGTGATCAATGTCTGTGGCTATAGTTATCCCACTAGTGAGAGTTCATGTGAGGATTCTTCAATGGATGTTAGCAAATCAATGGTCTATTTTTCATCAACACATGTCCGCTCAGATAAGAATTACCCAAGTGTGCAAAATATACCTTTGGTTGTGGATTCACTCAGATCAAGTTCTACAAGGCCATCCCTTCATTCTTCCTCAACTCAAGGCCATAGTGACCATGGATTCATCCTAGATTGGCTGGTGCTTTCTGGGAAATACAGTCCAAGGCACATGGTCCCCCGAAGAGGTCAATTTGCATATCAGTGTCCTAGAAATGAGAGCAACACCCTTAGCTTTGCAGGCATTCCAAGACTCTCTCCCTTCTGGAACAGTTAGGATTCAGACAGACAATATGTCCATGGTTTGGTACATCAACAAATAAGGAGGAACCAGATCTTATCTGTTATGTTGAGAAGCTCTCAGAGTTTGGCAATAGGCAGTTTCATCCAACTGATTTCTGATAGCAATGCACATTTTGGGGGAATTTAACATGATAGCGGACAAGTTGAGCAGATCTGTTCTACTACCTCACAAGTGGTCTCTCAAGAAGAATGTGGCGGAAATGATTTTTCACCAATGGGGCCAGCCATGCTACAACCTATTCGGGTCTCCTTTAAACAACAAGTGCAACAGGCTCTTTGCCCTAATCCTGTTGCCAGGGAGACATTGGCCCCCCAGTCTCCTTTATGCTTATCCCCTAACTCCCTTAATCCCCCAAATTTCTACAGAAAGCATCCCAGTTGAAGATCAGAGTAATCCTCATTGCCCCTTACTGGTATCAACAAATTTGGGTCCCCTTCCTTTGGCCTCATCTAATCTATCCTCCATAGAGTCTAGATCCACTTCCAGACCTTCTGTCTCACCAGATAGGTATGATTCACCCGGATATCTCAAGTCTAAGAATGATCATATGGTTTCTCCACTTCCATTGATAGCCAGACAAAATATGCTCTCCTCCCCTGTTCATCATATACTTTTGTTCTCACTCAAAGCTTCTACAAAGAAACTTTACAAAAGCAAATGGAAGAGATTTTTTATTTTTTGGCACAGCAGAAACATATTGACCCCCTTACAGCACCAGTACATAGTGTTCTTGAATTCTTAGTAATGATTTTCAATGAAGGAGTCAGTTTCTCAGATATTGGAGTGCAACTAGCTGCTATTTTTAATTTTCACATTAGGATTAAAAACTCCTCCTTAACATCATCTAAACTTTATAAAGCCTTTTTGAGAGGTACCCTTCTTTTGAGACCCCCCCCCTCATAAAGATCCAACTTTGCCATGGGATTTACATTTGGTATTACAATCAGTATTCCTCTCTAACCAGCAACTAAATGAGAGTTGAAATTTCTGACCTGGAAAACTATATTTTTAGTAGCCATCACTTCTACTAGAAGACATTCAGAACTTCAAGCACTGTCTAACCTCCTTACTTAGTATTTCATAAGGATAGGGTGGCTTTACGAGCCAATCCTTCCTTCCTAAGGTGGTGTTAGAATAAAATTTCAAACAATCTATTAATTTACCAGTTTTCTTTCCAAGTTTTACAAACAAAGATGAATTTATCCGGATGCACAAGATTTATGTTCCAAACTGGAGAGACTTATCTTTAAGGAAACGTCAACATTTTATAACATTGGCAGCCTGGAAAGGTATGTTGAATTGGACATTACACCCCGAGGTTTAAGGTCCATTAAAAATCCATCTACACCATTTGATTTAACTAATGAGATGGAACTTAAATTTCATGAAAGATGGATAGCGGCTGCACATCGGTGCAGCTTAGAATGGGTGTCCATTCTTATTGAAAGGGACAATATGAAAAAAGAAAAACTAGTTATGGAAACTAAACAAATTTGTGATCAGTTAGTGAACATTACATCCAACTCGACTTTAGAGAATTTCCTCTTAAATATTAACATGAAGCTAACAAATTATGAGAAGGAATTAGTGGAAAGAAAAAAATCTAAACTGACAAGAGACATACGGGACTACGAACACAAGAGGGCGTTCGTATTCCCGAATCATCAGAGAAGCCGAAAAAGAGTGTCTCTTTTCAGAAGGGAAATTCGACTGTGGAGCAGCATTCAAACAAGAACTTCCTGTCAGGTGAAAGTGGGGCCTCGTCATGGGAGGAAGATGAAAGAGAAAATTTTCCAGAATTACCAGGGGCAGCGAATTCAGAAGCCTTTCGAAAAACTTATCCTGAATCAAATGGACACTATGCCAATACGAGGAAGAGGGGTTGGTCTAACTCAGAACGCCATAGAGACTCGGGCGATGGACACTATAAGAAAGGTAGATGGTCATAATGTACACAGTAATTATATAGTTAATTTATCAAATTACAAACTTGATGATATAGAGATAGCTATTTTGGAAAGGGGTCTCAAGTTTGTACCTACCTGTATACCCAAGAAATATGAGCTTAAAATTGAACTGTTTCAATTATGTCGCAAAATGTACTTAAGGGAATATTTTTTCAATGTGGATAATACTTCTGTTAGCAATGTTAACTATGAGAAAACCTTAATATCCGATAGTGATTTAGAAAGCAATGATAGCTTTTACTCATGTTTATCGGAGGAAGAAGGTAATAACAATGCATATGATTTATTAGATACTCATATGCTGAAAAGTACTAGCTGTTTTCTTCCACCACGCAAAAATGCTAACATATTGAAGTTTGAATCGATGTTATATATATTATTAGATAAAGAACTAGAGGGATTTATGAGTAAAAAGCATGTGTACAATTTGACAAAAAAAGAATGGGAGAAGTTACAGTTATTAAGTAAGAATAATAATATAATTTTCAAACCCTCGGATAAAGGGGGAAAGTTGGTTATATTAAATTCATGTGATTACTACAGTATGTGCATGCAACACCTTGACAACAAAACTGTGTATTGTGAAACTAATATAACCCTTTTGAAAAAGGCAGAAATAGAACTTAATACACTACTACAAAAAGGCATTAGGCTACATTATTTAACACAAACGGATGTAGACCGAAAAATAATCATTAAAAACAACAAAGTAGCCAAGTTTTTCTGCCTAAAGATTCATAAACCTAGACCGACCACCTGGTCGGCCTATTGTTTCAGCTTTTGGTTATTTCACCTATAACCTGTGCACTTTGCTGCATGAAATTCTAATGAAACAAGTTTTGCTGTTACCTTCATATATACAAGATTCTTATGACTTTCTTCAAAAGATTAATGATATACATTGGTGTGAGGGAATGTACTTCATTACTGTGGACGTAGTGAGTTTATATACGAATATATCCCATACATTGGGCCTGGAAGCTATTAAATTCTTTTTTGGGGATAATCCCAAAACTTATTACATCTTAGAATTAGTTGAATTTTGTTTAACTAATAATATTTTTGAATTCAATGGCATTCTTTATAAACAACTGACAGGTACAGCTATGGGGGCCGCATTTGCGCCAGCCTATGCGAACCTGTTTATGGGAATGTTTGAGAATGAATTCTTGTATAGAGTGCCTTTCTTTAAGAATAATGTTTTGAAATATTTTAGATTTATTGACGACCTCATCTTTATTTGCAAAGATAACTTTGATGCATCCTTAAACTTTATTGATATATTAAATAACAACAAATTTGGGATTAAATTCAGTGATGTACAACGTGGTTGCCAAGTTAACTTTCTGGATATCTCGCTAAGGGGACATGAAGGTTCCCCAATACACACGGGTATACACAGAAAGTTTGATGAAATTAGCTGGAAGATGTGGGGTAACAGTTGTCACCCCTGCCATACCTTAACTTCTATTCCTTATGGTGAATTTCTTAGAATAAAGCGATTAAATTCAGATATGGAAATAGCCTATTATGAGGCATTGAAAATAGCGAATATATTTAATGCTAGAGGCTATGACCCAGCAAATATAGAAAATAGTTTATATAGAGTCTTTGGAAATAAAAAAAGCAGTAACCTACCTGACAATAATTATAAATATAATAGACAAAATAATGTGAAACATAGTCAGGAAAAAATATTTTTTGTTACCAAGTATACCAACTTTTCTTCCATGTTTAATAAATTAATTATGGATTACTGGAATTTTATGAAGAAAGATATTCTATCTCTCAAAGACACTAAATTAATTATATCTTATAAAAAAGGCAAAAACATTCAGGACTTTCTAGTACACAGTATATATAAAAAACCCTGTACTAATAGTTTGGAATATATGAAGGTTATAGGAACATACCCTTGTAGGAAGTGTTCTGTGTGTTAACATATAGTAAATGAAGTGGTTAAAATAAATGGACAAAATTTTACCACAAGAACTAGATACTCCTGTATGAGCAGGGGTGTTATTTATACTATATTCTGTAGCTGTAATAAATATTACATAGGAGAAACAAAAAGAACACTAGCAGAAAGGATCAAAGAACATATTAGGGATGTAAGGAATAACAAAATGAATAGCCCCATTGCTGAACATTTTAATTCTGTACATCTTGGTAACACAGACCACCTAAAAGTTTCCATATTGGAACATGTTCCCCTATACTATAATAATATAGAATGGCAGAAAAATATATTGAGACAGAAAGAGTCCATTTTGATCATGAAATATGGAACTCTGCAACCATATGGTATGAACAAGGAGTGTAACTGGCAAAGCCTTATTTAAGGGATGTAGCTTTAAAATTATATTATTAATGAGACTTAATTATTTGATTGTATAATTAACTAATTGTTTTATTCCATTTTGTATATATATTGGGAAGTTTTATATGCTTGATTGTTTTACTCTGTAAAGGCTATTGGCTAGAGACAAGACTTGCTTGGAATAAATTTTATCTGTTTGGAAAGTAGAGCTGGGACTCACTGTTGGTCGTTTTTTGTTGTTGCTGCTTTGAAATATCTTTTCCTGCTGGTTGTTTTATAAAGATGAATTTATGTTACACTTACTGGATATTCACAGACAATTGTGTTTTTTACTTGCATAGAACAAAAAAGTTTAGAAAAAAAGATCAATTGTTTGTTTCATTTGTGGATTCAAAATTGGGAAAGCCAGTCACAAAGTTAACCTTAGCCAAGTGGCTTACAGATTGTATATCCTTTGTCTGTAACAAATTAGGCCTTTTTTTACTAAAACCATTGAGGGCCCATTCAAAAAGGTCCATGGCTACATCTGCAGTATTCGTTTCTAGAGCATCCACGGATGATATATGTGCAGTTGCTACTTGAGCTAATCCTCCTACCTTTATTATTCATTGCTCATTGCAAATTGGATCTGGTCTCGAGGTGAAGAGCAGCCTTCAGCTCAACTGTGCTCAGGAATATCCTTCTTTAGATTCCTCCGGAATTTCAGGTAGCTGGGGACAATGTCACAATTGTTAAGGCATGAATGAAAATTGACAACATCAGATAAAGATGTTATGTACTCACCATAGCGTTCCATCTGTGTTGTCCATTTACATTCTTCCTCAACTTCCCTCCCACCAACCCCCTACCTTTGAACTAATGACTTCTGGAAGAATGAGACGTTATAAGGGAACCACTGTTCCTTATGTTGAGCTCTAGATACAGATTTCTGTTAATATGTTGCTAATATTTTCCTTTTATGCAATAATCCAGCAAACAAGACGTGAGGTATGTTAGGGGATAGAGCATTATGGGTAAGGGAGAAGCTCAAGAGCTTGTTAGTGGCCATGAACTGAAAATAACGGTTGAGTCGGATCCAAGGATTGGATCCAAACCCAATTTTTCAGGAAGAATGAAAATGGACAACACAGATGGAACGTTATGGTGAGTACATGACTTCGTTTTATAGACCATGGAATGGGTAAGGCCAAAGTAACACCATATGAGACAGGTTAATTCAAGCAGCAAAAGGGAAATTGGATAGACTTAAAACAGCCCACAAGGGCAGTTAGCCTAGTACTTATCTATGAACTTATGACCTATGAACTGAGCTGCTAATGAAACTTGGGTCTTCTGGGCCACAGTCAGGGTTTTATCCCTCTATACCTTTGTGTGTGTGTGTGTGTGTGTGTGTGTGTGTGTGTGTGTGTGTGTGTGTGTGTGTGTGTGTGTGTGTGCGTGTGTGTGTGTGTGTGTGTGTGTGTGTGTGTGTGTGTGTGTGGTAATGTGGATTTGTCTGTGTATCTTTGAGTGTACTTGTCTGGATGTCTTTGTTGGTGTGTGTACATGTGCATTCTCTGCTATCTGGAAAGAAAGGCACAGTAGATCAGAGCTGTGACCTGTAGAGGTCCTGCTCTGTTCAGCCTCCTCTATCAGATAGTTGCGATAGTGGGTGCATTTTGCAGGGTGTGTGTGCGTGTGTGTGTCGGGGGGGATGTGGGTGTGTGTGGATGTGTGTGTGTGTGTGTGTGTGTGTGTGTGTGTGTGTGTGCGCGCGCGCGCGTGCGCTCGTGTGTGTGTGTAGGTGTAAGCAGTCTGACGATTCATGTGGTGGGAGTTACTCATGTCAAGCAAAATTATTTTGGCAGAAGATTGCTTTCTAGCCTCAACTAAAATGAGAGATTTTTCTTTGATTGTTGGCAGCAATCCAGTTCTTTGTCTGGCAGATAGTGCAAAGGATTAAAGCACTGAGCTGTTCACAAGCTGCTTCCTGTAGTCAGTGGTGAGGTTTGATTCCTTCCACACCCGTTTCCTTATATGTGACTCCAGGCAAGTCACTTAAATAGACTCTGCTCTTGGGTAGCCCCTGAAAAACAACACTTATGTCCAGTGGACCTACCTGACTAACAAATAAATAAAGTATAAAATATAAAAATAATAACGGTCAATTAATCTAATGATCCAAGAAAGCATTCTGTATGTATATTTCAAACATGAAATACATAATTCCTTAAGAAATTGAGTTAATTCTGTTTACTCCATCTGAAATATAAAGAGGGGGATCATCTATATAATGGGCATATAATTTAAATTTTGTACAATGTAACTCAACTCATGAGCATAAATGAACATATATACTCTATAAAAAAACCCTTCTAAAAATTTGCATAATTAGAAGCAAAAATAGTACCACTGCAATCCACTATAACTGTTGAAAAAATGAGAGATTCCTTCCACTTCACCCCTTCTTACCTTCTCCCTTCTTTTTTCTCTAAATTTAACCTAAGACGTGATCCCACTACTCTTTGCTACTTTTCTTTCCCCTAATACGTCTTAAAACTTAGGTACCTACAAGCCTTATTCTCTAGCAGGCCATGTTACTTTATTTCTCTTAGAATGCTATGTTGGGGATGAATCCACAAACATTTGTCAATGTTGTTGTTGTGGTGTCTTTCGGCTTTTCCCGGTTAGGGGTCGCCACAGCGGAACTCCGGTCCGCTAATGATTGGCAGTAGATTTTTACGTGCCGAGTTGCCGGCCCTGACGCACAACCTTCAACGAAGGTACGCCCATTCACGCATGTCTCCACACAGAAGACGGTCTAGCTGAGAATTGAACAGGACAACGTCTTACTGTGAGGTGACAACGCTACTGCAGCACCAACACCGCAGTATAAACATTTGTCAATGTCACTTTCATATTTTTATATTTCCTTAGAATGCTTTGTTAGAGCAATTACACTAATGTTTTTGTTACTATTTTTTCTATGTCACTTTATTTCAACTATTTTTATACTGTGTATTAAATGTAAACCTTGGTGACTTCACTGTTGTACCAATCCAATACCACTTTGCTATTCTTTATATCTCCTTAGAATGCTTTGTTAGAGCAATTCCACTAATGTTTTTGTTCTATGTCACTTTGTTTCTGTTATTTTTTTAAAAACTGTATTAAATGAAAGCCTTAGTGATTTCTGTATTGTAAAACCATACATGGAGGTTTTCTCCCTGGGACTCCATTGAAAATGGGCTCTTTCGGCCCAATGGACTTTCCCGGTAAACAAACTGCAAATAAATAAATAAATAAATAAATAAATAAATAAATAAATAAATAAATTCAAAATAATTATGTTCCAGGCAAAATCTTAAATTTTGCTCTTAAATTTGCAGGTATTCTTATAATCACAAAACTAACATGTTTAAATGTTGCCAGCTTAAAAAAGTGCAATTAAGGTTGAAGAAGCATTCTGTCTTAGGACGTCAAAGATCACTTAAGTGCAGGTATCAACACTGGAAATAGACTTTGACTTGAACCCACTGCTTAAAATGTGTATTATACTATTGCACAGTGACACTAAGTCACTTGTCTGGTTAGTCCATTGATGGGTTGTGAAGATGATACGACCCATCTAGATCACAGCTGGTTGATGTGTGCTATAGTCTACTATTGTTATGTAAACTCTAGCACAATTTTGGTGGATTCCCCTTGGTGACAGCTGAGTGACTGTGGAAATAATATATTTACGTAAGGTGGAGTTGATGCAGTTTGAAACAGTTTATTGTATGCAGTGATTGCAGTTTTTAACATACGGTAAATTTTTAGTCTGAATGGTTCAGTTGTACTGTTTTCTGTATCTGAACAGTTAGTTAGTATATATATATATATATATATATATATATATATATATATATGGGTTCACTACATATGACCAAAAGTTCATATGACCGAAGCCCATTTGACTGAGACCAAATGACTGAAAGTTTATTTGACCGAAAACCCATATGACCAAAAACTAATTTGACGGAAAAACAGCACTAGCAGGTATATGCCCTGTTCCCCATGGTAGTGCGACCCTGGAGTGAGAATATATATTGTTGGGGGTGTGTGGGGGGCACAGCCCTCCACATTGGGGGGTGTCGGGGGTATAGCCCCCCACATAATTGCAGTTTATGCACTATGATATACATGTGTATCCATTAAAGATGCATTAAAACATATAACATCAGTATAAACTGGTTGCAAAATTTGGGGGGCTATGCCCCCACACACCCCAATGTGGGGGGCTGTGCCCCCACCCCCCCTAACTTTATATTCTCACTTCAGGGTCGTACTACCGTGGGGAACAGGGCACATACCTGCCAGTGCTGTTTTTCGGTCAAATGAGTTTTCAGTCATATGGGTTTTCAGTCAAATGAACTTTCGGTCATTTGGTCTCAGTCAAATGGACTTCAGTCATATGAACTTTCGGTCATATGTAGTGAACCCATATATATATATATGGGATCACTACGAAATACCGAACGCTCAAAATCCCGACGCAGAAAACAGAGACCAGATTGGGTCTTCAGCTTTTTGATGGTCTTTTTTTGTTCCTCATCTTCAAGTTGGGGGGTGCCGGTTTGGGGAACTGCACAGTGTGTAAGATAACTTACAGTAGCTACATTTCTGTAACCTGCAGGCGTTTTTTATCTTCTATCTGATACCAAAATACCTATTCCCCTCTTCTGCTTCTGGCTGTCTCCCTTCCTCCCTCCATATTAATAAAAAAATATGATTGTTGAAATGTAGTAAGATTGTTGAGATGTTCCTGAAGTTCTGACATTTACCTTTCTGAAACCTTTCTAAATAGTTCAAGGTTTCTAATCCTTTGAGTAATTGTTTCTTATAGATCAGCCAGAATGTTAACCACTGATATTAATAGTTAATTGATTTAATTTGTCAATTATTTTCTACATGGAATAGTGATGAATGTTACCAAAGTCAAGACAAGCAGCTTGTACTGTCAGCCCCTCATCAAGTGCTGCTGTAATATCTTCAAATAATCATAAGGAAATACTTCTGCTTAACCAATCCATTGTATTCCATGTTTAACAAAAACAGATTATCACTGTTGCTATGGATACGTTCCATTATGGCTGTTTAATTGAGCTCCTCACAGAAACACATTAGGCTGATGGGTCTAAAGTACTCTGGGTCTAATGTGATCACTTCCCAACTTTGTGAATTGATACTACTGAAGCCTGTCATCATAGATAAGGGATATGTCCATATATTAACATTTTTTAAACATTATTAGATGATTACTTAATTTTCTTTTGTTCTGTACAGGCAACCACAAAGTATATTTATTTAATATTTGCTAACCAGGAAAGTTTGACTTGGAACAAAGCCAATTTTTAGCAGATGCCTGGGGAGAAATGCTCCAGATGCATGTCTTTGTAACGTGGGAGGAAACAGGAACACCCGGAGGAAAGCCACATGAATGCAGGGTGGACATGTAGACTCTGCAAAGAAGGCACTCCAGCCGAGAATTGAACTGGAGAACCTCTTGCTGTGAGGTGACAATGCTACTGCTGCACCACTGTGCCATCCACTGTGCCTGCTCCCCTGGCACTACAGTTTTTAATTTTATTTGTGGAAAGAGTTATTGTATCTTTCATCCTATAAGGCATGTCTCCACTTATGTCTCTATTCCTCTAATACTCATTCGAAATTATTATGAAGTCTGCACAAAAGCTTCCTTTTTAAATTCAAGATTAAGCTGAGTTTGTACTTATCTTTGGAAGATCTGATGAGTTACCTAAGAAGTTTCCATATTTTATTTAACCTAGGCTATTTTTTATGACTAGGGTAATTTGTAAAAGACAATCAATAATTTTTCTGTCATATGTCTTATTAAATTCTGATTCCAGTAAAATGTGATAAGACAGCATACAGGTACTTTTGAGAAAAAGCATTTCCCCTGAAAATAGGACCTCAGAAACCCTAGCAAACACCCCTTAAAAGATAGACCATCTTGTGCAGTATGCAGACAAACACTTTAAGCCCCTCAAGACAGAGCGCATGCATACAGCACTTCTAACTCAGCTGTAATATCATGCAGGGAGATAGGAATTTGACTTGAATGCCACCCGCTGATTATTAATAGTCTGCCCCAGAAATAAGATGGAGTGTTGTATCCCACATGACATGTATACTGTACACTACAGTATGATAGACATGCACCTAGATCACAACAGACACTGACCAGTTGTTACCTCTAGCAGTTTTGGACATCATGACCATGTGACAACACATTTAATTCATATGCCTGTACTACATCCATGTTGACATGCTGGTTTTGCTTCTAGATGCATGCCTTGTGTCAGGCATAATAGTACTTTACCCGGTTACTGCTTAACTAACCCAGAAGCAATGTTATAGTATTCACTCATGCAGATGGCCATTAACTGTCAACATCATACAAAATGTAGGCTCTGCTCCTTTGAAGTGGCTATTGCATGTAAACTACACAATTACTTATCTGTAAAGATATGGTGATAAAATACATAGTTTGAGCCATGGCACATTTAATTACTGCTGCCTCTCTTGTGTTTTTACTTTGGGCATATGCTATTACTACTACTGTACACATGCGTACGCACAGACACACAAGCAAACACACACAAGGAAACACAAGCATGTATACACACACACACACACACACACACACACACACACACACACACACACACACACACACACACACACACACACACACACACACACACACACACACACACACACACACACACGCACACACAAACACACAGATACATGCTGACATACAGACATGCACACATATCATGCACCAACGCAATACATAGTAACACTATTTTAGCAAAATATTTTTCCACAAGTATAGTTTTTCAGCTTTGGAGCACAAGCTGTTGTTGTAATTGATTTCACTGTCAGTGCTGAGGGCAGCACAACAGGGTCCTTGAAAGACGATGCTGTGGCCAGTGTGTGCAGCATGACCTTAAGCAGTGCACCACAAAGATCTTGCATATGTGGTAGGGGAACATTGCATACCCTCATTCCAGCAAAGAAATTGACTTTTCAGGTGGGTTAAGGCACACTTAGTGATATTATTTGACCTTATTTGACCTCCTGTCTGTTTCAGGATTTAGCACAAGTTTCAACTTGTTGGACAATTGCATAATTGTTAAGATGTCTGCCTTATAAGCAGAAGGTACAGGGTTTGATTCAACCTTGGAAGGGAAACTGGCTAGGCTTAAAATGACCTGCAAGGGCAGCCAGCCTAGTACTTACCTATGAACCAATCACCAATCATGACGTGGTTCAACTGCAAATGTGACCTGCCAGGCCGAATAGTACCACCAAATGTGACCTGCCAAGCCTAATAGTCCCACCAAATAAAATTGTGTTTTGCCTGTTTAACCTCGGCCTATCCACTGGTTTGCACCTGATGCTTGAACAACAGTCACTGTGGCTCCCCATTGAGAATGGCCCTTCTACAGACCCTGGCAATTATAGGCCCACCAGCCTTTTATGCAAAGATGTGGAAGATATCATAGCAGAACACATTTATGCAGAAATAAAGAACTTAAATGATCTAGACCCCAATCAGTTTGATTTTGTGAAAGACAGGTTCTGACTCCTGAACCTTGTGAGAAGCTTAATGGTTGTGCTTTGCAGACACTGCCTATCTCGACCTAGCCAAGGCTTTTGATACTATCCCCCATGCTGGTATTATTGTAAAATTAGACAAAATGTAAACCCTTATATTGTTTACTTAACTGTGAATCAGCTGTTGAACATATTCCACGTTGTGAAAGTTTTTGGTACCTTCTCTGAAAGTAAAATTGTAATTGCCAGGGTACCATAGGGGCAGTACTGGGCCCTTTCCTGCTTCGCATTTATTTTTCAGATATCTAAGCCAATATCACAGAACTGTGGTTGACAAGTTTTGCTGATAACTGCAAGCTAGGCACTATTTACTCATTCAGTCATGCTAAACAGCTTAATCAAGGGCTGGAACATGCATATACCTGGTGTACCAAAAATGGTCTCAAGCTAAATGCAAAAAAAGTGCAGCAGAGTGATGATCAATAAACAAGCTGCTCCCTTTTCATATGTTATAAATGGTACTCTGTTTCAGACAGGCATAAGCATAAGAGACCTGTCTGTTTCTATCAGTAATGCAACTAATCTTGTATAAATGCCTTCTACTCATTTTGTAAAATGGAGCATTTCTCCTGAACCTCTGCTGAAAATGGACCTGTGTCCAGCTGGACTTTATCAGTAAACATAAGCAATAAATAAAAAAAAATTAAAAAATAACATTTTCTGAATACTCTTGGACTTTTCTTTCCTTGAATTTCCTCCTTTGTATGCTTCTTTGTCTTTCTACCAGCACCTTTTTGTCTTCTTACCACCTCTTACATTGAGCCCAACCCCCCCGCCCCTTGGGAACTTGCTGTTACGTTGTTAGTTATCAGCTGTCCACGTTTTCTTTTTATAACTACTATCACTTGCTGTACTCTGAGTACACATTACAGTCTTCAGATAAATGCTTCCATTATGGTCATTTACTTAATACATCCTTTCAAGTGGAAGCTAGCTACTTTTTTTACTTCTAAACTGGATCACTGCAAATATTATATATGGTTGCAATAGTCAAATATAGGACAGAGTTTTATCTGTATTTTCATGTATTAGTTCAGATTTTATTTGTGAGTTTCTATATTATCTTAATCTGTTTTGTCTATACACTTTGGTTAACAAAACAGATGTCTGACAGGTTTGTGAGACTCCACAATTTCCAGGGTTGGGAAATATACCCCCCCCCTTTTCCCAGTACTGTCTGATCATGAAGTTACTGTATATATAATTAGAAGGGGTGTGGAGAGGGGAGCATAGCCTCTCACATTGTTAGTAGGGGAGGGGTGTGTTGCTGCATACAAACTATGTTGTTTCTATTTAGAAATGTCGACACACCCAGATATCAACTTGTTCAAAAAATGTTATTGTATCAGTGTTAGCAACGTTCACATTTGGATGCTGGCTACTATTTACAACCATATGTTTCCCAGATTTGTTACCATATTAGTAATTTCCACTTTGGTAACCTCTGTAATAATGTTCTGTATTTCTACTTCTTACTATGATGTGCAATAATAAATGTAAACACTTCCGTGATAACGAGATGTATCATTATATGGACCTACTCATGACTTGTTTTGACATTTGTACCAGTCTATCTATGGTATTAGCTGTAACATTACAGGAATGGATTATTTTAGCTGTTTACTTTTGTTACTTGTCATGTTTAAAACTGCATATTGTTTTATGAAACATTCTTCCCTGTGTACTTTCTCTAAGTGGTCTTTTTTCACTGCAGCTAACCTGAACAAAGATGTATATATAATAATAATCTTCAGGTGAAGCATCTGAAATTTGAGGGATAAGAGCTAGTTTGATTTATTTACTTTTGTTGACCAAGTTAATCTCTCTAGGCACAGCCTGTTTTCAGGGATGACCTGAGTTGTTATGTACTTACTTGTATGACACCTGTGCTCATTACGTTTTACATAACGACTCCACTGCTTGGCTGTGTTCTTATGCATAATTACTTTTAAATATTCATGTGTATAAATCATAGCTATTACTTAATATTCATAACACTCGAAATATGCATATCTGAAGAAGGTTTGAAAAACAGTATTCTTATTTTCATAAGGAAATTGTTCAGCCAGGGAATTTATGTTGTAGCCACAACAAGTTGCAGTTATAGATAATGGCCAGGAGATGGTGCCATTGCACTTACTCTCACCTTTTCAAACACTGACTTCCTGCTCCTGTCTCATTGGCTTTCTTTTTTAATCCCTGAAGTGCTTGGTTTGCATACCCCTTTTCACACGCTCCACCTACTCATATTTTCCTGACATGTCTGCTGTCATCTCTCCTTTCTACTCTCAAGGTAAGTGTTGAAAATAAGAAACATGTTGCTATTCCCCAAGGGTAGCAAGTGTTCTTTTGGAAGTTTTCTAATATGTATTTTTTTCCTCCTCACGAGTGCCATCTACGATAAGCTCTTGATAGTATCAGAATTTGCTGGTAGGGGCAGTTCCAAGCATTGTCAGATAAATGTCACTGTACAATGTGAGGAAAGGTTGTAAGCCTCCACAAAGCAAAACAAGCTCTCCAATTAGCCTTAGCTTCGTTTAACTTCAGTACCTTTTTATTTTTGCAGACAGTTTTCTGTGACCCTGTAAGTTTTGTATCTCCACAGGATAGAACTAAAATACAATACAAAACAAAAGTTTCACTACAGGTTGTTCTGTTTTCCTCTAAAATACAGAACTCCCTTTGCATTCCTATGTGAAATATTTTATTAAGAATCTTAAAGAATGAGATCTTTCTACGTCACATTATTTTTTCCATGATAAAAAAGACTAGCAGCTGCATTAATTTATGTGCAAACATTTTACCACTGAAATGAAGGGTACAAGCACCACGGAATGAAGAAGAGCCAACAGAGAAACAGGGACCATCCAAATGGAGGCTATATTCCCAGTTATGTAAATTCAACCTCACTATGCACGTTAACAGTACACAGAGCACAGAATAAGTCCAGCTCTTGACATCACAATCCAGTATTTTTAGTATCCTGTCTGTTTATTATTATCATTACAATGTTCAGAATTATTTTAAGTTTAACATCTGAATTTATTATACTTTCTTTCTTCGTGTAGTGCATTCACACCCTCCCTGTGTCCACATGTGCTTTTTTTTTTGGGGGGGGGGGGGTGCTCTGGTTTTCTTCCACATCACAGGCATGTTGTAGGTAAATTTGTAATCCTC
The DNA here is from genome assembly GCF_019279795.1 of Protopterus annectens. Classification (NCBI taxonomy): domain Eukaryota; kingdom Metazoa; phylum Chordata; order Ceratodontiformes; family Protopteridae; genus Protopterus; species Protopterus annectens. The sequence goes on along the minus strand of NC_056745.1, from coordinate 1,378,385,949 downwards.
TAAATGTTTTTTTTTTAGGTATGTGTGCCATGCGTGAGTGTGTGTTGTTTGATCGAGTGCTGTCCTGATTGGTTTGTCTTTCTTGCAAGTGCTGGGAGAGGCTAAGACAACCCCCACCCCCATACCCCATCGATAAAAGCAGGTATCAGAGACTGAATGATCATTGTAAGGGCATGATGACAAAGCATATGTGAGAAGTAAATTATAGTATTCCATTACAACTAAGCATCTTGTGGCATATGTTCCAACCACCACAAACTCTCTGGAATCGCCATTTATATGTCCTCTAGGCAACTTGAGAATCAGGAAAATATGTTGAGAAATAAGCAAGTGAAATTCCTGAATCTTTTTCAGCATCTTATGATTTGGAGCAAATACTATGAAAAGCATAAAATAGGTAAAAAAAACAAAAAAAAAAAAAAAAACAGAAGTGCTTCAGTCAATCAAAACATTCTTGAGGCTACCTATGAACTTAAGGAACAGTTATTCCAGTTTTTGAACCTCATTGCAGGGTGTACAAATATTTCATTCATGCAACAGAAATCATTTTATCTGTAAACCAGATAAACCTGCTAGATTCAAGTCTCATTTTAGGGTGGACCCAGGAGCAGTGTCTGGTTAAATTACTTGCTCCAAGTTGTGCAGTAGGCAAAAGGAGGCTAAGGCAATCAAACCTTTACTTTCTGGGAACACAGAGTGACAATTCAGCACAGTGCTGCATTTGCATTTACTGCATTAAATATATTTGGCCCCTAAACCTTAAACAACCTCAGGTAATATATACTTACCAAACATTGTATTGGGCATTACATGCTTATACATGTAAACACATCCAAAAAAGATATGCATTTCTCATTTTATTTCTATAGTTTCTCTTTAGACAGAGAATAATCTTGACTCTCTTTGTCTTTTAATTAAAAAATGTTTTGCTGGGCTTAGAGGTTATATAATTTAAACACGAGAGTCAAATAAAGACATTTGGTGTTGCATTTATGGTGTCATAGGATAGCAACATTCTGGCTATGGAACTTTAACTTTTAGATCTTTGTAGTTTACAGACATAATTTCATATCCTGTAAGTGGAAAAATAAAGAATAAAACTGGATGAACAAAACAGAATGAATACTAATATGTCAATCAAAAGAGAAAGGATGTAGACACCCACAAGAAAAGCATACAGATTGCTCATATGTCTTATTCAGTGTTGCAAAAACAATTGTGTTGCTTAGGAACATAAGAGGCAAGTAGTCACAGGGACCATAAGATGCCCAGCAATATATACCTTTAATCAAACTTAGAAAAAGTTCTTGGTACCATTTTCAAGTACTTAACACTGCATATGAATGTTTGTAGGTGAGAGTTAAATCCATGCTTTTGCCCAGAAAGTAGTAAGAGTTTAATATTTTAATACATTATCATTAAATAGCTGTGCTGGTACAAAGTAGTACATTAGTTTGCAAGTAAAAATATGTGTTATGTTTATTTATTATGATTTCATATTCTCAAATAACCAGCTAACTAATCAGAATAGTTAATGTTCTTAGTATTTTCAATTAAAGAGGAAGTAAATGTTGATAAAAGGCATATTGTTTTAACTTTTCAGAGCAAATCTTGTCCATGTTTTTCTCACTTTGTTATATATTAAAATGCATTTTTATAAAAGCAGTAATGCACTTGAGGATGATGTATTGCATTGCGAATATTATATTTAACAGTACTTAAGTGCATCTCATGCTTGAGGTGTATTGTTAATGTACCACAATGAATGCCGTGTCTTGTTTTATTGCATATATATGACACATATTACACTCAACTAGATGCCTGAGTTTGTAGAGTTTATTTCTCATATTCAGTTTTAGATCGCTGCAGATAAGCAATATATATCAGTGTGGGCTTAACTGCACAGCTTCTATGTGTTGTAGTTCTGAGATAATTATAAAACCCAGAACGTGTTCCTGATTCTCTTCTGTAAATTGATATCAGAGTACAGGCAATAGGGTCAGCACCTGTCCCACTTTGGGAGGGACGTCCCTCTTTGGGCAGTTGTGTCCTGCAAACAATTGTAAAAATGCCAAATGTCCTGAGATTTTAGGGCAAAATTATTTCCTATATTTTATGTAATAGTCGCATAAAACAGTTATTCTGTATCTGAAACACCTACATGTTATAAGAAACAGAATAAGCAACTAAACTGCTACAAGAATAAGCTTTTATTTAGGCAAAAAAGTGAAGTTCTGTCCTTTGTACTGGCCGTGGGTATGTTTCGGCCTGCAAAATCTGACGTTTGTACCAAAAATGTCCCACTTTGGGCATCTGAAAAGGTGGCAACCCTAATAGGCAAACAGAAAGAAATAGAGGACTCCTAAATGAAAGACCAGCACTGGTAGAGTTTTTAATAGAATCTAGAACAGAAGCTGCCGTTAAAAAAGGAATAATTAGTAAAGTATATAAAATATTGCATGATAATTATAACAATCAGAGGAACCTAGAAAGGATTGGGAAGAGAGATTGGATAAGCAATTCACAAAGAGACAATGGGGATATATGTATATCTTCCAAATATGCAACAAAGTCTAGAAGATTTAGGATTTTTGCCTGAAGTATTTACATAGGTATTTTTATACCCCAAGAATTTTTCCTCGGGTGGATAGCAACTGTTGGAGGTGTGACAGGCAAGAAAGAGGTAGCTGGGAACTTATTTTTTGTAAGTGTGATGAGCTGGCAGACGTTTGGGATTCCCTGTGTACTGCTCTGTTGGAGATATTGGGTAAGCAGATTGGACTGACCGGGGAGATTATTTTTTTGATTTATGCTACAGAATCGGAATTACCTAGATATAGTAAAGCCTTGCCATTTCTAATTATGGTGGCTGCCAAAAAAGCAATTACTAGAAAATGGAAATCAAAGTGTAGACCAACTTTACTAGAAATAGTGAATATAGTGACAGAGATAAAACATCTGGAATTGGGATCTTTAGAAAAGGGAAGGAGCAAACTATGTAGGAAAAAATGGGAATTGTTGGGAACAATATATGCAGAGCAGGAATGAGGTTTAAGAGGCAGGATTTGAATGAGCTATATAATGCTTAACTGACAATGACTGGATGGTTTATAAGTGATGTATAATGTCTACAACTACAGTTGTTTCAATGGTGTCTGTGATGTGAACTGCTTGCAACTAAAGTGATATAATTTTGTATGTTTTCCATTTATATAAATGTTTAAGATCGCCTTTGTCATATGTGTAAATTTAATAAAGATGTGTGGAAAAAAAAATAGTATCCCTGCTTAGTGTTAGATGAGTTGGCAGTGTCAGTTATTCAGCAATTAGCACACTTGCTAACAAAGCTGGGCAAATTAAAAGGCTGTGGGTTCTATCCCCATACCAGATGCTGGTATTCATGTTCCAAAACTCAGTGTAGTGCAGGATTAGATCTTGTGGTAAGATTAAGTAAGGTACCATCTTCCTGAGTTGGTGGTGGCTTAGATGGATGTTATAGATCACATGAAATGTACTGAAAAAGAGTATCAAATATATCGTACTACCGCATCCGTAACATGTGACAGCTACTGTATTCACCCCGCAAAAGTTATTGTACAAAGCATAATATGACGTGACCCAAAACATGATCGACACAAGTAAATTAAATACTTGGAACCTCCCCAAGGCTGAGTCATAATTTATTTATTATTTTATTTTATTTTACATTTGTTAACCGGGATAGTCCAACTGGATACATGTCCATTTACAGCGGAGGCCCAGGGAGAAAAGCTCCAAATCACAGATACAAACAAAAACAGTAATAAGCATAGCAGAGTATAAGAAGAATAGCAACTACAGAGGTGATACATTATTCAGGAGTCTGTTAACTAAGACAGTGTAGGAATTATCTTCACTTAGGAAAAAAACATAAGAATTTAACAGTTTTTCATAAGTTATGACACTAGAGTAAAGAGTACATACTTAAAACAGTGCTATGGAATGTACAGTTTGCAATATTGCATTTTTTTACATAGTTAAATATTTAGTATCCTACAGATATTGGCAAAAATATGCATTAGTTAAGAGAATAAAATTGACAGGGTATCTATGGAGATTAATCTGGATTAGTGCAGGGGCAGAGCCAGTGGTTTTTAAAGTATTGTTTAAGGCCTTTTTTAAAGAGATTGAGAGAGGGTTCAAGTGTAAGGTTGGCGGGGAGTAAGTTCCAGGTTTTGCCAACTTAGTTGGTAAATAGTGAGTCTCCAGCCCAGTTACTAGCTCTTAGTGTTTGGACTATCAGTTTGCTAGATGAGCAGAGTGGCCTCGGGTGACAGTAGGGTTTTATACTGTTTCTAAGAACGGGAGTTTTTTCTGGGTGAGAATTTTGTGTGCAACTATGAGCTGGTTGAACTGAAGTAGGTTAGGGAACTCTAACCACCCTCGAAGCTCAAGGTTTTGACAGTGATGGGTCCTGTGTGTAGAGTTGGTAGCAAATCTGGCTATATGGTTGTAACTAAAGGTGAGTTTATTAATTTCAGTCTTATTCAAGTTAGAGAGTATAGGGGAAGCATATAGCAAGCTAGAAAGTAGATGAGAGTGGGCTATAGTGGTACTGGGTGTAGTGGGGTTAGAAAAGGTTTATTTCTGTATAGCGAGCCCAGCTTTTGATTAACAGCTTTGATGGTTTTATTTACATGCAAGCCAGATTTGAGATTGCTGTCAACTATAACCCCTAATAGCTTAGTGCTGATGTCTGGGAGAATAGAGTTGCTATTGTTGGATGATATGGAGAAAGTGAGAGGAGTAGAGCAACTGGCAGGGGTGAAAAGTAGTAATTTAGTTTTGTTAGGGTTTAAGAGCAAGCATTTATTAGCTAACCAGGTTTCAATTGTATTAAATGTAGTTTGGGTTAAGTTTTGAAGGTCTGATGGGGAGGAGGCTGAACAGATAAGAGTGGAGTCATCTGCATATTGGATGCAGCTGGCTTCTGGGATGGCTGCATGAAGGTTAATAATGAAGATGAAATAAAGCAGGGGACCTAAGATGGAGCCCTGAGGGACTCCAAGGGTGAGAGGTAACAGTCCAGACAGTTTGTCCTGCAATAGAACTGCTTGTTTTCTTCCACTCAGGATGTAAACCATTGAATAGCATGTTTGTCCAGGGATATGCCTTTTAGAGAGTGGATTAGTAATTGATGGTTGACCATATCAAAAGCCTTTGACAGGTCTAGAAAGAGGGCTGAGGAGAGCAAATTAGAATTCCGGTTTAGGTTAATAGTGTTGGTAAAGGAAAGGAGGGTGGTTGTGGTACTATGATGTGGCCTGAACCCATGCTGAGAATTGGCCAGTAGGTTGTTCATTGTGAGATAGTGAATGAGTTGCTTATGTATGCATTTCTCCATTATTCTGGCTAGGGTAGAGAGAATGGCTATAGGTCTATAGTTAGATAATTCAGTTGAGCAACCACCTTTGTGGAGAGGAATAACATGGGCTATTTTGCATATTGAGGGGATGGAACATTCTGACAGGGTCCTATTGGTCAGTATCGAGATGGGATAAGCAACTGCGTCTGCAGCTATTTGAAGATACTCGGCAGGGAGATTGTCTGCAGACAGGGTGGTGGGTTTTAGCTTTTTGAGTAGTGAACAGATAGAACGGTAGGGACAGGTTGAAAGTGAAAGAGAGGATTAGAGGTGTCTGTGACTGAGGAAGAGAGGGGGTTAGTGGGAGTGAGTTGGCTAGCTAGGGTCTGGATAGTTTTGGTGAAAAAATTATTAAAGGCATTGGCAATGTCTTCAGGTGGCTTTTGACCGGAGTTAAAGGGAACAGGAGTGGTAGATTGTACAGGGTGGAGTAGTCGATTTATACCAGCCCAGAATTTTTGTGGATTATTTTGGTGTTTATGCTGAAGGTTTAGGAAGTATTTTTTTTTATCTATCACAATGGATTTTTGGCATCATTTCTGAGTTGGTGAAATTTAAGTTGATCTTTAGGGGATTTAGATGTGCGCCAGTTATTCCATACTTTCTCAGTTTGATTTTAGACTTGATTTCTATAGAAAGCCATGGTGCAGTATTATTTTTAGTTCGAATATTACGCTCAGGAGCATGGGAGTTAAGAATGGAATTTGGTGTTGAAGTATTTTACAGCATCTTCCAGTGGAAGTTGTTTAAGGACTGACCAATTAATCGACTTGAGTTCATTTTGGAAAATAATGGGGGTTGAAATTCTTGTTGTTCCTGATAAGTTTGTGTGTGGTCAGGCAGAGATTTTCAACTTTATCCTTGATAGTGTACGTTAGAGAGTGATCACTGAGATCATCAGAGAGGGTCCCAAATTTATATATATATATGGGGTTGATGATTGACAACCATTCCCACATAACAAATAAATTACTTCAGGAAGTGGAAATACATTGGTCTCCACACATCTAAGCAAGTCATCTAAATCCACAAAAAGCCATTACATTGTAATAAAATATTTTTCATGGAGTTCTCCAGACCCTGACTCCACACGAAGGTGCAGAATCTTTCACATACACAACAAATACCAACAGACACCAGTTAAAGATTACCAGGCTTTTTGACAAGAAATAATCATGCCTTAATTGAAATTCTGAAATGATTCAGAAAGATCAAGGGTATACGTGTTTCTGTATAAAGAAGATTGTGTTATGAATTATGTTATGCTGACAAATTTGTATAGAAAGATCGTAAATTCATGACCACTAATACATCATCATGTTTAATAATCTAAGCACTCATTCTGACTTTACCGTCATTCCCACCCAGATGTTTGCTGCTGCATTTATTGTGTGGACTCTGCCTTCCTGTAAGCACCATGTATCATGCATCAATATAATTGGTCTTGATTCAGAAAAAACATCTATGCAGCCATGTAAAGGCAAAATAGCACAGATAGAGTAACAGTATTGCCCAAATCTGATTAAACTATGCCTTAACACTTACATCCCATAACATTTTGCCCACTAGCCATCCCAGTGTGTTTTCCTACTTTCTGTAGGCATACAGACCTTCACAGTGATATTGCCCTGGGACATGGTGACAGACTGTTTAGTTGTCCACCACCACAGATATGAGTACCAAACATTACGTAGCCATCATAGCAATCATATCAGAGACAGATCTGGAGATAGCAAGAGCACATCTGCAAAAGGCACTGACATTATCTGCCATCAACACCAAATGCACACATAGTAGACCATAGCAGTACACCACAATAAATAGCCTGATATATGACAGGCAGACCTTCAAGTGTCAAGAGCACATTTTACAGGCTGCTGTCAACAATTTCCCAAAAATGTTCTAGAAAGGCATCTGCAGTACCAGTTGAGGCACTGATTATTTGATAACCAGGTGCCTTTCTAGAACATTTTTGGGTCAGAGCTGAAAACGGTCCAAGGCACAAGGAATGCAGACATACAAAACTCAACATAATAATTTGTATTTTATGTTCAGATGTAGTACACAACATTTGCATACAGGAAAAGTTTACCATATCAAAGTGCAATCAAGGCATTGTGTGTGAACTTACAGATGGCTAGAAACATATCAAAGTCTAACTCTTCTCTATTATAAGATTATTGATCTGTCTAGTACTCAGCCTAGTGTACGACTGGTGTCTACTGTTTTCTACGATTTACATATTTACAAACATTGAGGCAAATTTCTGGAGCAGCGTTGGAGAGATTGCCTGGTGGTAGTAGAAAGAATAAGCCTGTCTCCCTGAAAGAGTTGCATCATATGTGCCATTTAGGAAATCAGTACTTTGTAATTTTTCTAAACTTTGAATGTAAAGAGATTCAGTATGCTGTAACAGTTTTGGAGAAACCTTTTTCCCTATTTGCTAGGCAAAAGTGGCTCTTTGAAGTGCTAGGGTATTGTTATTGTCCCTCGTCTTGGTTTACCATTGAAGACAAACAGGCAGAGTAGTTCGTTCAAATGCTTTATTACACAGAAACACATCAGGATGGATAGCAGCAGTACAAAATACAAACAAACTGATTAACTGACACACGACACAGACATGCATGCTTACATTTCAACAGCTTACTACAAAATGGCAGTCAGGCTCGCACATGCTCAGTGTTTATACACTTGTGCAAGCCCCTAGAAAGGTTCTTAAAGGTATACATACATATTGGTTTACAGTTATTTTGAGTCCTTAGTAGGTAAGGTGAGGATATTATAAAGAGTTTCTTTATAAAGGTAAAGTGGTAGCTGTCATAACTTAGTTTAAAGATTATAGTGGGTAATAAGATGGTGAAGAGAGCAGTAAATGTAACCACTTTACCTATTGAAGGCTTACTCAGTGGTGCTGAATCTGGAAGAAAAGTTAATGAAATTACATAGTCTGCCTAGGTTTGAGTAGTATGGAAATTCTGAGGGAATGTAAGGTTATAAGGGGGAGAGCATACTGTAATCTGGGTATAAATACATTATGAACAGATCATTTCTAGTTTGAGGAGTAACATTGTTAGTAATGGCATACGTTGCATTTAGTTGCATTTTTACTTTGTTAGTTATTTTATCAGTGTGATATTTACATATTGGGGGAAGGGTCAAGAGAGAGTCCAAGGTATGCATAATTTTGTTTTGTGATTTTAGACCTGTCTGGTGCCAAAATGAATAGGGGTTTGCATGTTTTTGAGATGTTCCAATAAACATTGCTTCAGTTTTAGAAAGGTGTATGGATAACAGGTGGATAGAAAGCAACAGATACGGTTGGGAAAACTTAGTCTGCAGATTTTTTTTTTTTTTTTGGGGGGGAGGGGTGGTGGAGGATGAGTTATAACCAGAACTATAGGTAACAGTGTCATCAGCATGGACAATTATGTTATTAGGGTGAATTGTAGAGGTATTGTCATTTATGAAGAGAGCGAATAATGTTGGCCCCAGCATAGACCCTTAAGAAGCCCCAGAGGTAGAAGTTTTTTTTTTTTCCTCTGTGTCACAATTGTTAGTAAATACGTTAAAAAGTCCTATTGGTTATGTAGCTTTCAAATCAATGGTACTTTGGCCAAGACCTATCACTTCAATTTTTTTTAAGAAGAGATGGTTAACACTTTCAGCTCTGTTATACCAATAGGAGGGGCTTCTTTTGCCATGCTTTTCGCCATAGCTGAATGGCTTTCATCTTTAATTGTATGGATGGCTGTTTGTCATGCTCATTTCCAAACCTGTGCTGTGCATTACCCATACTTTTAGGTATGTGTGAAGTTATGTATATATTAAAGTTTTCAAATATATTTATTAAGTACCATCAAACTGAGATCGGTCTAATATCCTGTGGGATTGAAGGGAGGGTATTTTGTGGAGATGGATGTTTAGGAAGTATTTCATTTGTGAAGAAACTGTTGCAGAGGTGACATATGGGTGAAATATATGAATAAGTGGTTTGTCACGGGTTTGCACTGCAATTTATAGAAATGCTAAGTAAAAAGAGGGAGGACTGATACAGGTACAGTTTGGAGTTTAGTTGTTAGCACTGTCAACAACTGTATTAAGATGATATGGGTCTGGGCTTGTATTTGTTTTAAAAATTATGCTGGATTGCTGATTATTGTTTTAAATTTTTTTAGAGTTATGTTCTGCATTTTTCTAGATGAACTACTGCTTTTGTTACTTTCAAAATATGTCATTTTATGACTTTGCAAATAAGTTTAGATTGGGAAGGCATTAAATTAGACTACTTCAAAGGTAAGAGGAGCCTGCATTTTAATTTTAAGGTTACATCTCTTTTTAGTGAAAAAAAAAAAGAATTATGGAAGTTTTCATTATTTGTAGATTTCCATAGATTCCACAGTTTGTTTGTTTTCACCAACTTCCTGAATGAGGGATGATACATGGACATTGCTGCCCATTTATTTAACGTATTGTACAAGTGTTTGCTTAGGACGGTAATAGTATAAAGTATAATACTTCAAAGAGGCTGCGAGTGATGACTAATCAGTATCGTAAAGCCGTTTAAATCATCATCTGATTTTCATTCTGATATATTTCTTGAGGAAATTATAATTGGGGTATTTTGAAGATCTACCTGCAGTCAACTGGACGTATAAGCAAATTTAAGTACTCTTTTTATCTGCACTTTTTCATATAGTACTGCATTTTATTTATTTTTTCACTGAATATTAATTGAATTGACATTTTTGGTCTCTGCGTCTCTACAATTAGTTCCCCACCCCTCCTCCCTGTTCTTGTTTTGGTGTTAATGTTGGTGGCTTTGAAATTGCCCGCCCCTCTTGTAAATTTGTATTTGGATACTCCTTCTGTGCCCATCTCATTTGCTCAGTCAACTGAGTGAGTGTGATCATATTCTGATTTCACAGCGATACAGAACATCACACAGATCGCTTATCCACACACCAGAAGTCAGCTATAATCCTTGACATGGGAAGAACAAACCACTATCTGCAACTGTAATTCATGATAAAAAGATTTTAATGCAAACAACATTAAGCACTTTCACTCACTAACTGTGAGCTTCTTCAGAACGTTGAAACAGCTGATACAGAATGTTTAAATATTCATTGTTGGCGCCTAAAAAAGTTTTTATGAGGGCACTTCAGCTTTAAGAAGCTGACATGGTTTTAGGCGCCAACAATGAATATTTAAACATTCTGTATTAGCTGTTTCAACGTTCTGAAGAAGCTCACAGTTAGTGAGTGAAAGCGCTTAACGTTGTTTGCATTAAAATCTTTTTATCGTGAATTACAGTTGCAGATAGTGGTTTGTTCTTCCCATGTCAAGGATTATAGCTGACTTCTGGTGTGTGGATAAGCGATTTGTGTGACGTTCTGTATCGCTGTGACACATTTTTATTTGTGAACTGAATGTCTTATTCTGTTGATATTCTGATTTCAGGTACTCCTACAAGTCCCATCTCTTCAGCTGTATCCACTGTGTACAAAGAGAGCATTTGGGAAGGACATGCCCTGTAGCCTCTTAATCCTGCTCTGTTCCCTCCCTCAAAAAAAAAAAAATTCTAAGCTTGTTCGCTGTCTTTCCTGTAACTAGCTTAGTCCAGATACAGACTTGCTGTATCCAGGACTGTTGGCAAACTTCTGAGCCCCTCAAGCCTTTCTGGGTTGGAGGGAAGCCTTTTAGCTTATCAGTGGGAGTGGTAAGCACTAGGTAGCTTATCTACCACAAGAGGAGTGGGTTTTGGCCCAGAAATTGTAGTTTATTGGCCATTTGGGCAGTTTTTCCATCTCTTTCAACTTTCTGGTTTAAAAGCCCGAATTTGCACTTGTTTCCCACCTTTTCCCGTAACTGGTCTAGTCCAGATACAGAGTTGCTGTATCCAGGACTGTTGGTAAGCTTCTGAGCCCCCCCTAGCCTTTCTGTGTTGGAGGGTAGACTTCTAGTTTATCAGTGGGAGTGGTAAGCACTCGGTATCCTATACCACAAGAGGAGTAGTTTCTGTCCCAGAAATTCTTTCTTAAAAGCTGTCTCAGGTTTCAACTTTCTGTTACCTAAGAAGTTCAGTTGTGAGAGTGTTCTGCCATTTCACACTGAGCTTATTGAAGGAAGGACACTGAGGAAACTCGGAGCTATAATATATAACATTAAGTATCCTGTTTTTTGTTTATTTTGTTCTTTATTTCTTTGTTATTTATAGTACTTTGTGTACTGTGTATTTTACTAGTTAGTTTCACTGTGTGAGGTATTAACTGGAAATTGTCCACTTTTATTAAGCATCTGTTGGGTTGTTTGTTTCTGATAACTTGTCACAGTTAAACTCTTTTTTCTAGTGGCTCCTTTAGCTGTTTAAAACTTTCATTTAAAGGCTCACTGCTGCTTTTCAGCTGTGAGAAACATTTCTGCAGTTTGTTTCCTACCCTCCCTCCCTGTTGGTATAGTGTTTTTATAGTGGGTGGCTTTGCAGTTGCCCGCCCCTAGTGCAAATTTGATTTGGGACCCTCCTCCCAGTCTAGTGTCATTACCTCATTCTACCCAATACAGGGAGAACATTTGAGAAGGCCAATCAGCTTAGTTTCTGCTACTCCTTTCTTTCTTTCCTTTCTCTCTTTCCACTTAAAAAAAAAAATAAATATCTGCTTTTACTGTATTTGTGTTTCTTCCTACTTTATTTTGCTTTTGCGTCATCTTAAAAGTACTCAATTTTATTTATTACTGCTTGGTGTAACTCATTCTAAGCCTTTTAGTTTAAGCACTTGGGCTTCAGACCAGTTGTTTTACATTAAGAAGGTTTGTGGTCTGCACTGTAGTGGCAGGACAGGTAGCTTACATCCTTCTAAGTTGGGAACTGCTGATTGAGGGCTTAGTGTCTGTTATTCTAAAAGTGTATTAATTCTGGCTTAAGCACTTGGGCTTCAGGCCAGTTATTTTACATTAAGAGGGTTCGTGGTCTACACTCTTGTGGGAGGAGAAGCTGGACTCTGCCCTTCTGAGCTGGGAATTTCTGGTTAAAGGCTTATAGTGCCTGCATATTTGAACTGCTTCTTACTGAAATTGGTACACCTTGTTTGCTGTAGCATAGACTAGATCCAGGCCTGCTGAATCTAGCTTTGTTTGTATAACTTGTTGTTTGTTTGCTTGTTATTTCCCTGAAATGCTAATTCCACCTAAAACGCGCTTTTCAGCGCTTCTGTGGATCCCTAGTGATATCTACATTGCTTACTGTACTTGTTTCACTTGAAAGAAAGTTACTGTTTGTCGTTTTTGCATTTAAGTTACCTGGCACTTGCTCACTAAGTCAGCACTAAAAATTAAAAGTACTACACCCTCACAAACTCCCTTGAGTACCTTGCTCCCCATTGGCCCTTTTTTCAATTATAAAGGAATTCCCAATACTATTCTAGCATGTCCAAAGGTCAGTTGTCAATCTCCTCTCCGGTCCAGCTGGTGAATCTGGGAATCTTGAGGCAATGTTACAACTGCCTCATGTACACAGACAACCCTCTCCTCCTCCCAACAAATTCCAACACATGTGAGAGATGCAACCATATAGTCAAACTGGAGGCTAAGCTCTCTCAACTCAGTACTGGCGTAACCAGTCAGGAGGAGAAGGAAACCACACTTACTACAATTCCAGTCTCACATAGACCTACCACGACAGCAAACCAAACACATAAACACACAAAAACATACACGGAGGCTCTAAATAAAAATCTGCCTAAGCAGCAGAGACCACCAAAGCAGACATCCAAGCAACCGCTACCCCAAAACAAAACACGTGCAACACATAGCTCACAAAGCCAGTGTGCCGAACAGTCACAGCCCTTAAGGCTAAACAACACACCTGATACACTTGTAATAGGTGACTCTATCGTCAGGCACACTGACGTCCCGCTCACCAGGCTGATCAAGGAGAAGGTCACGGTGAGCTGCCTGTCGGGCGCTAGGATCCGCCACATAACACAAGCACTCAGGTCACTCCAAGGCAAGTACAAATATGACTCAGTCATTGTCCATTCTGGTGTGAATGACCTGAGACGCACTCCCTGGACTACATGAAAAGAGACATAGAGGAGCTCTCAGAGCATGTAGCCCAGGCCGTATGACCCTGACCTTGAGTAGCATCTTACCCTCACCAAGAATGATGCCACAATATGAAGGCAAGATGATCAATTTCAACAATTGGCTTAAGTATTGGTGTCATTCAAAGGGGATCCAATGCCTGTCAGCCTGGGATGACATGCTCGACAAGCCATGATGCTTCGCTAGGGATGGCTTGCACCTGTCACCCCTGGGCTTTTGGATATTGGCAAAGGCTCTTGCTACCCCCATAGTGCCTATTTTAGGCAAGGTTCAAAGGAGAAACCCACCTCCATAGGTATCACAAGGGATAAAAAGCTAAGAGTAATGCTACTCAATGCCAGAAGTCTAAACCTCAAGATGCACGCACTCAAAACTCTCCTTAGCATGGAGAACATCGATATCTGTGCAGTAACAGAAACCTGGTTCAAGGCTCCAGAGAGCACCCCAGCACTACCAGGTTATATCTCATACCATGCTTTTCGGCCCCAAAACTTGGACCAAACCACAAAAGGAGGGGAGTATCAATATTAAATCAAAGATACCCACACCTCCAGGTTGGTGGCACAGAGTGAAGCATCAGAGACTATCCATGTGCAACTAACAGTGGGTAAACTGCCTTCCAGTTTATAGCCTGCTACAGACCACCCTCCCAAACCCAGGAACCCCACTCAGCTTTCCTGAGAACACTGGAAAATATGAAGGTCTCTCCAAACACCATTATATCGGGCGACTTCAACTACCCAGACATAGACTGGGAGCATTACTCTAGCTCCAACACACTAGCCCAAAGGTTCCTAGAATTTATAAACTCAAATGCTATGGAACAACTTGTTACCACTCCCACAAGAGGGGAAAACATACTGGACCTGATCATCACCAACATGGGGACTCTATGCTCCAGACCAGAAGTGTATCCCTCACTGGTAAGATCAGACCATAAACTAATCTCACTGGATATTCACATCCCGACCCCACCCCCTGCCCAGAAAACTACAGTGAAAAACTTCTCTAAAGCAAATTTCACATTCCTCAAAACCAAGGTGGAATCCTTCAAAGCCCCTGGGCCTGTGGAGAATACAGCCCAGACCGCAGAATCCTTTATAAACGCATTCTATGAACACCTTCAGGAATGCATGGATCATGCAATCCCAAATAAAACCAAGACCCAATCCTCCAAAGGCAGATGTCCTGTCTGGTGGACCCCAGCCATAAACAAACTATACAATAGAAGGAGGAAGCTACTACATGATAGAGCAAAATCCCAAAAAGGGAAGGCATCTCTGATCAGTATTAGCAAAAAACTACGGGCACTCATAAAATCGTCTAAGGCCAGCTTCGAGAGAAAAATTGCACAGGACACTAAGGATAATCACAAGGCTTTCTTTAGTTATGTTAGGAACCTGGGTGGGAATTCCCAGATATGCTCAGAATTAGTCTAAAATGACAAAAAATACACTGAACCCACAGACATTGCCAACATCCTAGCTGACAGGTTCAGCGCAAACTTCTCCCCCCACCAAAAGGGTGAATATCTATCCCAGCAGAGTGCTGCCCCCCTGACATCTCAGATGCTCAGGTAAGAGCCGCCCTCTCCAAAGTATAAAACACAGCATCAATGGGACCAGACAGTGTCCCGGCTGCGTCTACATGAACTCCAAGAAGAGCTAAACCCAAACATAAAACTACTGTTCAATCTTAGCCTTACTACAGGATATGTACCCAAAGAGTGGCGTACAGCAACAGTGGTCCCTCTCCACAAAGGTGGTGCCTCAACAGATCCTGGAAACTATTGCCCCATAAGCCTGACTAGCTTGGTCTGCAAAGCTATGGAAAGGATAATCATGGACCTCATAAATAAAGATATTGGGGACCTACAGACATTGGATTCTACCCAGTTCAGCTTTGTTAAGGGCAGATCCTGCCTCTTAAACCTGGTCGATTTCTTTGAAACAGTCACCAAGGCCATTGACCAGGGGAAGGTGGTCCACACAGCCTACCTGGACCTCGCAAAAGCCTTCGATACAATACCCCACTGGCATTATAGATAAGCTCACCAGCTTAAATATAAACCCTATGTCACTAGATGGGTTGCAAACTGGCTCAAGGACAGAACCCACATGGTTAGAATTGCTGGAGCCATGTCATACTCCAAACCAGTTACAAGTGGCATCCCACAAGGCTCAGTCCTGGGACCTCTCTTGTTCGGTATATATTTCTCGGAGGTACAGGCAAACACGGAAGGACTGTGGCTGACCAAGTTCGCAGATGACTGCAAACTGGGCTCCATAATCGACTCTCCAGCTGACACAAGCATCCTCCAAAAGGGCCTCATAGAAACAGACAACTGGTGCCAGAGCCATGGCCTCAAGCTAAATGCCAAAAGTGTATAGTCATCCCTTTGGCAAAAACAAAGTGCCCACAAATTACCACATAGGTGGTAATCCATTAAGTACAGAAGAAGTAATTAGGGACCTGGGGACCCAAGTTGATAGCAATCTCTCATTTGACAACCACGTGGCCAAAGTGGTTAGAAAAACATTTTATATAGCCCACCTAATCATGAAGGGATTCACATCTAGATCAGGGAGGTCATCGTGCCTCTTTACTCATCCCTCATCAGGCCCATAATTGAGTACAATGCCCTTTTGGGATGTACCTTACCAGACACCTGCAGCAACTCGAAAGACCCCAAAGTACCTCACCAAGAGGATCAAAGGGCACATACAGATGCCATATGCTGCCCGGTTAAAGAAACTCCAGCTCTACTCAGTGGCATACCGCCTGCTCAGAGGCGATCTGTGCCTGGCGTATAAAGCCATGTCCAACTCAGAATTAATGGACATGCTGCACCTCAGAAAATCCAAATCCCATCGAGCTACGCTCGAGAGACTTGAACCTCAGCACTGAAATAAATAGGACATGCTGGAGGGACAGATTCATAACCCAGAGGCTCCCTTCACTCTGGAATAAAATCCCAGTCCAGGTTAGGCAGAGTCCCTCATTGACCCTCTTCAAGAGGAATCTTGATGAGTGGATGGGAGATCGTAGGTTTACCCCGGGTATCACTTCTGTGTCGCTGTTAGACAGAGGCACAGTATACTAACCTCGAAAAAGGGCATAGCAAAATTAATTTAAAATGGGTGGCAAAAGCCAAACACACTCTGTCTAGGCTTATAAATGCCCTAGGGCAGATAGCCTAGTATGAACCTATGTAGTTTATTGGCCGTTTGGGTAGTCTTCCATCTCTTTCAACTTTCTGGTTTAAAAGACTGCGTTTGCGCTTGTTTCCTGCCTTTCCTGTAACTAGCCTAGTCCAGGTACAGATTTGCTGTATGCAGGACTGTGTGTAAGCTTCTGAGCCCCCAAGCCTTTCTGTGTTGGAGGGAAGCCTTATAGCTTGCCATTGGGGGTGGTAAGTAATAGGTAGCCTATCACAAGAGGGGTGGTTCCTGGCCCAGAAATTGCAGCTTATTGGCCGTTTGGGCAGTTGTTTCCATCTTTTTCAACTTTCTGGTTTAAAAGCCTGTATTTGCGCTTATTTCCCACCTTTTCTGTAACTAGTCTAGTCCAGATACAGAGCTGCTGCATCCAGGACTGTTGGTAAGCTTCTGAGCCCCCCAAGCCTTTCTGTGTTGGAAGGTAGCCTTCTAGCTTATCAGTGGGAGTGGTAAGCACTAGGTAGCCCATCTACCACAAGAGGAGTGTTTTTTTGGCCCAGAAATTGTAGTTTGACCATTTGGGCTTAGTTTCTGCTACTCCTTTCTCTCTTTCCACTTACAAAAAAAAAAATTATCTGCTTTTACTGTATTTGTGTTTCTTCCTACTTTATTTTGCTTTTGCGTCATCTTCAAAGTACTCAATTTTATTTATTACTGCTTGGTGTAACTCATTCTAAGCCTTTTAGTTTAAGCACTTGGGCTTCAGACCAGTTGTTTTACATTAAGAAGGTTTGTGGTCTGCACTGTAGTGGCAGAACAGGTAGCTTACATCCTTCTAAGTTGGGAACTGCTGATTGAGGGCTCAGTGTCCGTTATTCTAAAAGTGTATTAATTCTGGCTTAAGCACTTGGGCTTCAGGCCAGTTTTTTTACATTAAGAGGGTTCGTGGTCTGCACTCTTGTGGGAGGAGAGGCTGGACTCTGCCCTTCTGAGCTGGGAATTTCTGGTTAAAGGCTTATAGTGCCTACATATTTGAACTGCTTCTTACTGAAATTGGTACACCTTGTTTGCTGTAGCATAGACTAGATCCAGGCCTGCTGAATCTAGCTTTCCTTGTATGCTTGTTGTTTGTTTGCTTGTTATTTCCCTGAAATGCTAATTCCACCTAAACGCAGCTTTTCAGCTCTTCTGTGGATCCCTAGTGATATCTGCATTGCTTACTGTACTTGTTTCACTTGAGAGAAAGTTACTGTTTGTCGTTTTTGCATTTAAGTTACCTGGCACTTGCTCACTAAGTCAGCACTAAAAAATTAAAAGTACTACACCCTCACAAACTCCCCTTGAGTACCTTGTTCCCCATTGGCCCTTTTTTTCAATTATAAAGGAATTCCCAATACTATTCTAGCATGTCCAAAGGTCAGTTGTCAATCTCCTCTCCGGTCCAGCTGGTGAATCTGGGAATCTTGAGGCAATGTTACAACTGCCTCATGTACACAGACAACCCTCTCCTCCTCCCAACAAATTCCAACACATGTGAGAGATGCAACCATATAGTCAAACTGGAGGCTAAGCTCTCTCAACTCAGTACTGGCGTAACCAGTCAGGAGGAGAAGGAAATCACACTTACTACAATTCCAGTCTCACATAGACCTACCACGACAGCAAACCAAACACATAAACACACAAAAACATACACGGAGGCTCTAAATAAAAATCTGCCTAAGCAGCAGAGACCACCAAAGCAGACATCCAAGCAACCGCTACCCCAAAACAAAACACGTGCAACACATAGCTCACAAAGCCAGTGTGCCGAACAGTCACAGCCCTTAAGGCTAAACAACACACCTGATACACTTGTAATAGGTGACTCTATCGTCAGGCACACTGACGTCCCGCTCACCAGGCTGATCAAGGAGAAGGTCACGGTGAGCTGCCTGTCGGGCGCTAGGATCCGCCACATAACACAAGCACTCAGGTCACTCCAAGGCAAGTACAAATATGACTCAGTCATTGTCCATTCTGGTGTGAATGACCTGAGACGTACCTCCCTGGACTACATGAAAAGAGACATAGAGGAGCTCTCAGAGCATGTAGCCCAGGCCGGTATGACCCTGACCTTGAGTAGCATCTTACCCTCACCAAGAATGATGCCACAATATGAAGGCAAGATGATCAATTTCAACAATTGGCTTAAGTATTGGTGTCATTCAAAGGGGATCCAATGCCTGTCAGCCTGGGATGACATGCTCGACAAGCCATGATGCTTCGCTAGGGATGGCTTGCACCTGTCACCCCTGGGCTTTTGGATATTGGCAAAGGCTCTTGCTACCCCCATAGTGCCTATTTTAGGCAAGGTCCAAAGGAGAAACCCACCCACATAGGTATCACAAGGGATAAAAAGCTAGGAGTAATGCTACTCAATGCCAGAAGTCTAAACCTCAAGATGCACTCAAAACTCTCCTTAGCATGGAGAACATCGATATCTGTGCAGTAACAGAAACCTGGTTCAAGGCTCCAGAGAGCACCCCAGCACTACCAGGTTATATCTCATACCATGCTTTTCGGCCCCAAAACTTGGACCAAACCACAAAAGGAGGGGAGTATCAATATTCGTCAAAGATACCCACACCTCCAGGTTGGTGGCACAGCATGAAGCATCAGAGACTATCCATGTGCAACTAACAGTGGGTAAAACTGCCTTCCAGTTTATAGCCTGCTACAGACCACCCTCCCAAACCCAGGAACCCCACTCAGCCTTCCTGGGAACACTGGAAAATATGAAGGTCTCTCCAAACACCATTATATCGGGCGACTTCAACTACCCAGACATAGACTGGGAGCATTACTCTAGCTCCAACACACTAGCCCAAAGGTTCCTAGAATTTATAAACTCAAATGCTATGGAACAACTTGTTACCACTCCCACAAGAGGGGAAAACATACTGGACCTGATCATCACCAACATGGGGACTCTATGCTCCAGACCAGAAGTGTATCCCTCACTGGTAAGATCAGACCATAAACTAATCTCACTGGATATTCACATCCCGACCCCACCCCCTGCCCAGAAAACCACAGTGAAAAACTTCTCTAAAGCAAATTTCACATTCCTCAAAACGAAGGTGGAATCCTTCAAAGCCCCTGGGCCTGTGGAGAATACAGCCCAGACCGCAGAATACTTTATAAACGCATTCTATGAACACCTTCAGGAATGCATGGATCATGCAATCCCAAATAAAACCAAGACCCAATCCTCCAAAGGCAGATGCCCTGTCTGGTGGACCCCAGCCATAAACAAACTATACAATAGAAGGAGGAAGCTACTACATGATAGAGCAAGATCCCAAAAAGGGAAGGCATCTCTGATCAGTATTAGCAAAAAACTATGGGCACTCATAAAATCGTCTAAGGCCAGCTTCGAGAGAAAAATTGCACAGGACACTAAGGATAATCACAAGGCTTTCTTTAGTTATGTTAGGAACCTGGGTGGGAATTCCCAGATATGCTCAGAATTAGTCTAAAATGACAAAAAATACACTGAACCCACAGACATTGCCAACATCCTAGCTGACAGGTTCAGCGCAAACTTCTCCCCCCCCCCCCACCAAAAGGGTGAATATCTATCCCAGCAGAGTGCTGCCCCCCTGACATCTCAGATGCTCAGGTAAGAGCCGCCCTCTCCAAAGTATAAAACACAGCATCAATGGGACCAGACAGTGTCCCGGGCTGCGTCCTACATGAACTCCAAGAAGAGCTAAACCCAAACATAAAACTACTGTTCAATCTTAGCCTTACTACAGGATATGTACCCAAAGAGTGGCGTACAGCAACAGTGGTCCCTCTCCACAAAGGTGGTGCCTCAACAGATCCTGGAAACTATTGCCCCATAAGCCTGACTAGCTTGGTCTGCAAAGCTATGGAAAGGATAATCATGGACCTCATAAATAAAGATATTGGGGACCTACAGACATTGGATTCTACCCAGTTCAGCTTTGTTAAGGGCAGATCCTGCCTCTTAAATCTGGTCGATTTCTTTGAAACAGTCACCAAGGCCATTGACCAGGGGAAGGTGGTCCACACAGCCTACCTGGACCTCGCAAAAGCCTTCGATACAATACCCCACTCGGGCATTATAGATAAGCTCACCAGCTTAAATATAAACCCCTATGTCACTAGATGGGTTGCAAACTGGCTCAAGGACAGAACCCACATGGTTAGAATTGCTGGAGCCATGTCATACTCCAAACCAGTTACAAGTGGCATTCCACAAGGCTCAGTCCTGGGACCTCTCTTGTTCGGTATATATTTCTCGGAGGTACAGGCAAACACGGAAGGACTGTGGCTGACCAAGTTCGCAGATGACTGCAAACTGGGCTCCATAATCGACTCTCCAGCTGACACAAGCATCCTCCAAAAGGGCCTCATAGAAACAGACAACTGGTGCCAGAGCCATGGCCTCAAGCTAAATGCCAAAAAGTGTATAGTCATCTCCTTTGGCAAAAACAAAGTGCCCACAAATTACCACATAGGTGGTAATCCATTAAGTACAGAAGAAGTAATTAGGGACCTGGGGACCCAAGTTGATAGCAATCTCTCATTTGACAACCACGTGGCCAAAGTGGTTAGAAAAACATTTTATATAGCCCACCTAATCATGAAGGGATTCACATCTAGATCAGGGAGGTCATCGTGCCTCTTTACTCATCCCTCATCAGGCCCATAATTGAGTACAATGCCCTTTTGGGATGTACCTTACCAGACACCTGCAGCAACTCGAAAGACCCCAAAAGTACCTCACCAAGAGGATCAAAGGGCTCATACAGATGCCATATGCTGCCCGGTTAAAGAAACTCCAGCTCTACTCAGTGGCATACCGCCTGCTCAGAGGCGATCTGTGCCTGACGTATAAAGCCATGTCCAACTCAGAATTAATGGACATGCTGCACCTCAGAAAATCCAAATCCCATCGAGCTATGCGCTCGAGACTTGAACCTCAGCACTGAAATAAATAGGACATGCTGGAGGGACAGATTCATAACCCAGAGGCTCCCTTCACTCTGGAATAAAATCCCAGTCCAGGTTAGGCAGAGTCCCTCATTGACCCGCTTCAAGAGGAATCTTGATGAGTGGATGGGAGATCGTAGGTTTACCCCGGGTATCACTTCTGTGTCACTGTTAGACAGAGGCACAGTATACTAACCTCGAAAAAGGGCATAGCAAAATTAATTTAAAATGGGTGGCGAAAGCCAAACACACTCTGGCTAGGCTTATAAATGCCCTAGGGCAGATAGCCTAGTATGAACCTATGTAGTTTATTGGCCGTTTGGGTAGTCTTCCATCTCTTTCAACTTTCTGGTTTAAAAGACTGCGTTTGTGCTTGTTTCCTGCCTTTCCTGTAACTAGCCTAGTCCAGGTACAGATTTGCTGTATGCAGGACTTTGTGTAAGCTTCTGAACCCCCAAGCCTTTCTGTGTTGGAGGGAAGCCTTATAGCTTGCCAGTGGGGGTGGTAAGTAATAGGTAGCCTATCACAAGAGGGGTGGTTCCTGGCCCAGAAATTGTAACTTATTGGCCGTTTGGGCAGTTGTTTCCATCTTTTTCAACTTTCTGGTTTAAAAGCCCGTATTTGCGCTTGTTTCCCACCTTTCCTGTAACTAGTCTAGTCCAGATACAGAGCTGCTGCATCCAGGACTGTTGGTAAGCTTCTGAGCCCCCCAAGCCTTTCTGTGTTGGAAGGTAGCCTTCTAGCTTATCAGTGGGAGTGGTAAGCACTAGGTAGCCCATCTACCACAAGAGGAGTGTTTTTTTGGCCCAGAAATTGTAGTTTGACCATTTGGGCAGTTTCTCCATCTCTTTCAACTTTCTGGTTTAAAAGCCCACATCCACGCTTGTTTCCCACCTTTCCTGTAACTAATCTAGTCCAGATACAGATTTGCTGTATTAAGGACTGTTTGTAAGCTTCTGAGCAGTGCCAAAGTCTGTTCTTCAAATTTTCCCTTAGATCTGGTAGTTCTCTCCTCTCCTGCACTTTTACTAGCTTGTTAGTTTAGCACTTTACCAGACTTCTTGTAGCAATTATTGTAGCACACAAAAGTGCTACCAGCACTAAATGTTCTTTAAGGAAACAGATATAGTATTTATTATTAATGCCCGCCCCTCCAGGCATGTCTAAAGGTAATTTCCCTGTGCTTTCTCCTATTAACCTGGTGAACTTGGGCATCCTAAGGCAATGTAGCAACTGCCTCATGTACACTGACAACCCTCTCCTCTTACCTGTCAACACTCAGACTTGTGAGAGATGCACTTGTATATCCAAATTGGAAGCCATGCACTTTCCAGCCAAGACCGGAATAGCTGGTCAAGAGGAAAAGGTCCACACTTGCACCACACCACATGGAACACATAGCCCTCCAGAACACACACCAGCACTGCCTTCAGATAAAAACACAAACCACACACCCACCTTCACAGAGGCTCTCAATTAAAATCTAACCAAACAGCAGAGACCTCCAAGGCAGAAACGCACTCAACTACCACAGCACAACACTAATCACGAGACACATAACTCTCCTAAACAGTGTGCCACTCAACCAAAGCCCCTGAGGCAAAACAGCATGCCCAACACACTAGTCATAGGTGACTCAATAGTGAGTCACACCGATGTCCAACTCACTAGTTTGAATAAGGAGAAAGTAACAGTCACCTGGCTGTCAGGCGCCAGGATCCACCACATAACGCACACACTCAGGTCCCTCAACAGCAGGTACAAATATGACTGTCATTGTACATGTGGGTGTGAATGACCTGAGACATATCACCCTGGACTACATGAAAAGAGACATGGAGGAGCTCTCGGATTATGTAGGCCAGGCGGGTATGACCTTAGCCCTGAGCAGCATATTACCATCACCCAGAATGATACCACAGTACAAGCAGAAAATGATTGATTTCAACAACTGGCTAAGTTTCTGGTGTCATTCTAAGGGGATCCAGTATCTTTCTGCCTGGGATGACATGATTGACAGATCTCGATGCTTTGCCAGAGATGGCCTGTATCTGTCACCCCTAGGGTTCCAGATACTGGCCAAGGCTCTTATAGTGCCTTTTTTAGGTGTTGTTCCAAAGACCAAATTACCACTGTAACAGCTACAAACAAATGCAATTTGAGGGTCATGCTGCTCAATGCTAGAAATCTAAATCTCAAAATGCACTCGCTCGAAGTACTCCTTAAAATGGAGAACATCGACATTTGTGCTGTAACAGAAACCTGGTTCAAGGCAGCAGAAAGCACTCCTGCACTACCAGGCTACAACTCATTCCACACCTTTCAGCCCCAG
Source organism: Protopterus annectens (assembly GCF_019279795.1). Taxonomy (NCBI): domain Eukaryota; kingdom Metazoa; phylum Chordata; order Ceratodontiformes; family Protopteridae; genus Protopterus; species Protopterus annectens. The sequence continues at coordinate 1,378,361,948 of NC_056745.1, read as the reverse complement.
AACTTGGACCGAAGCTCCAAAGGCGGTGGTGTTTCCATATTCATAAAAGATGCGCACACCTCCAGACTGTTAGCCCAACATAATACATCTGAGATACTTAAGAGGCAGCTAACATTGGGTAAGACAGCAATTCAGGTCGTAGCCTGCTATAGGTCTCCAGCCATGTCCCAAGATTCACACTCCACATTCCTAAGCACCCTGGAGAATATTAGGGTCCAACCTAACACTCATACTGGGTGACTTCAATTACCCCTCCATTAACTGGGAAAACTACGCATGTACCAATACACTTGCCCAATGCTTTCTGGAATTCATTAATTCCAGTGCCCTGGACCAACTCTTTTACCCCCACTAGAGGTAGCAACATCCTTGACCTGATCATTACTAACATGGGCGACAGTTGCTCCACACCAGTAGTCAACTCCGCCCTGGTTAGATCTGATCACAAGCTAATCACCTTGGAAATCCACACCCTCCCACCCCCCAACAAAGGTAACCACCATGTAAAAATTCTCCAAAGCTAACTTTGGGCTCCTAAAAACAGAGGTGGCTAACTTCACGACACTCATGCAAATGGAGAATAGTTGCATGACCGCCATATCATACACCAATGCACTGTACAAACATGTACACAAATGCATGGATCTCACCATACCCAATAGAACTAAGATGCTCTCCTCTAAAAAAAAGGAAGCCAATCTGGTGGTCCCCTGCCATAAACAAACTCTACAACAGAAGGAGGAAACTGATGCAGAATAAGGTGAAGTCCCAAGACTGGAAAGACTCCCTTATCAGCCTCAGCAAAAGGTTGAGATCCCTCATCAAATCCTCTAAAGCTAGCTATGAAAACAGAATTGCAGCAGATAGTAAAGACAATCACAAGGCCTTCTATAGTTATGTAAACAATCTCCATGGCAATGCCCAGATTTGCTCTGAGCTGCTGCACAATGGTATCTCCTATACCGAGCCAACAGATATTGTAAATATACTGGCGAACAGATATCAGTGCTAACTTTACCCCTCCCCCCAAAGGACCAATCATAATACCAGTAGATTGCCAGGCACCCAGTATTACTGCTGCACAGGTTAAAACAGCACTGTCCAAGGCCAAGAATACAGCTTCTATGGGACCTGACAGTATCCCTGGCTGTGTTCTATATGAACTACAGAGTGAACCGGCACCTCATCTGTGTGCCCTGTTCAATCACTGACTCACCTTGGGCTTTGTCCTCACCGAATGGTGCACTGCTACAGTCATTCCTCTCCACAAAAGAGGAGCGACTACAGACCCAGGGAACTATCACTCCATTAGCCTGGCAAGTCTGATATGTAAAGCTATGGAACGCATCATCATGGACCTAATGAACAAGGATATAGGGACTCTCCAAACTCTGGATCCTACACAGTTTGGTTTTGTGAAGGGCAGATCATGCCTGCTCAACTTGGTTGACTTCTTTGAGTCAGTCACTAGAGCTGTGGATGAAGGTAAGGTGGTTCATACAGCCTACCTTGATCTGGCCAAGGCCTTTGATACCATTCCCCACTCAGGAATCATAGAGAAACTTACTAAGGTAGGCATCAACTCCTATATCACTAGGTGGGTTGCAAACTGCCTCACAGATAGAACCTACAGTGTCAAGGTAGCTGACTTCAAGTCAGACTGCCGACCAGTCATGAGTGGAGTCCCACAAGGTTTGGTCCTGGGTCCTCTCCTGTTTGGTATCTATTTCTCTGAAGTCCAGGCCAACACGAAGGGACTCTGGCTGACAAAGTTCGCAAATGATTGCAAGTTGGGAGCTATTAACTCCCCAAGTGATGCTGACATCCTACAGAAAGGCCTCAATGAGACCAACGACTGGTGTCAGAACCATGGCCTTAAACTCAATGCCACAAAATGTGTCTTCATCCCCTTTGGGAAAAACCTGGTTCCCTTGAATTACCACATTGATGGTAGTCCACTGAACACAGAAGGCATTATAAGAGATCTGGGAACACAGGTTGACAGCAACCTCTCTTGACCACCACGTTGCCACTGTGGTCACAAAGTCCTTCTATGTGGCACATTTCATTACTAAGGGTTTTGCATCCAGGAAGAAAGCAGTCATTGTTTCCCTCTACTTTTCCTTGATTAGGCTAATCATCGAGTACAACACCCCATTTAGCATGTACTTCACTAGACACCTCCAACAACTGGAGAGGCCACAAAAATACCTCACAAAGTGGATCCTAGTCCTTAAACACTTGTCCTATATAGGCAGACTCAAAAAACTCCAACTATTCTCTGTCTCATATCGCCTACTTAGAGGCAATCTCTACTTGACTTACAAAGCCATGTCTGACCCACCTGTGTTAGGAATGCTGCATCTAAAGAAATCACAATTCCTCCGCACCACAAACTCCAGAGACCTCAACCTCACTACCACAATCAGAACATGCTGGAGGGACAGGTTCATAACCCAGAGACTGCCCATGCTATGGAATAGACTTCCTATACATGTCAAGCAGAGCACCTCACTGGCCCTCTTCAAGAAAAATCTTGATGAGTGGATGGGAAATAAAAAATTCACCCCGGGGATCACTCCAGTGGCCCTGCTCGACAGAGGCATTAGGAACTAAGGTTGGGTGGCACGATGCCAGGGTAATCCTATGGGCTAGGCTTGTAAACACTCCAGGGCCATTAGCCTAGTACACACTTATGAACCTACGAAGCTAAGCGAAGTAAGTATGGGTCGATGGTTACTGAAGGCTTGGTAGGGTAGCAATGGAATTGATCTAGGGGGAATAACGGTAACAAAAAGTTCAAGTAGTAAATTCGTAGTCAATTTTTACCAGTTATATGACTAGGCCTAATTGGGACATTTACAAGTTGATGCAGGTTGTTTTCTGCAAGGAAATATTGCCTACCCTGTACTTCCCACAGACAGAGGTAATTTAAGGAGGCGGTGTCACTAATCATTGTATCAATGCCTGCAGTGCTCAGCTCTCCTGGTTTATGTATCGCACTTTGGTAGTGGAGCTTTAAGAAGCAACTTTATTATTCCTTCTAAACAAGCAACGCCTTGGCAAAATGTCTTAAAAGCTTCTAAAACATTATCAAACATTCATTCTTTTAATAATATTATCTATAATAAGTAATTAAATATCCTGTTAGGTTGAAAAATAGTCAAGAGGGCAGCAGATTTATAAAGTGCTCAGGGCATATAAACCAATTCAGTATGAACTATATCTAACCATAACTATTGAATAACAAACACTTTCTCAACAAGTCATTGTTTAAGCAATGAGGTTGCAAGTTACCATAAACAAAAATAACCATGCTTCCTTCTTTAAAAGCACCTCATAAACATTTTAAAAGAAGTCAGGGTTATGATGCATATACATAATTAAAAAATAAATCTTTTGGATTCTGATTTTGTTTTCCATAGAAATAATAATTCTACTGGATTAGTTAAGGAGATATTTTGATGTCCTTACTGTACTCTTTCCTTCTTTTTCTAGTTTGCCTTTTAAGTTTGCTCTGTACAATATTTAATACAAGTGCATCTGAGATCTCACACAACAGCGTTTTGTTATCAGTTACAACTTCCTTAGGCCTTAAAATGTAACCCATTGATAAGAAACTCCAAATTAATATCCAGATATCTACAAGTAAAACAACCCTTATAGCCTTAATTATTTGTTCTTCATTATCATTGCTATGTGCATAATCCTGTCATCAATACTTAAAAAATTATTGTAGATTTTCAAATTAAGATGGCTCAGTGTGTCATCTGATGATAGGTAAATGTTTCCTTTAAAATAATAAAAGAGAATATATATATATATGTATGATTTCACTTAAGAATCCTGAAATATCACAATCCTGAATTTCAAAATCCTGAAAACTCAAAATCCTGAATTTCATAATTCTGAAAACTCAAAATCCTGAATCCCAAAAGACTGAAAACACACAGGATACATATACTGACTATAGACAACACAACCCATATTACATTCCACCAAATATAAGCAGGGGGGCAAGCCCCCCTGCACCCACCATAGCCCCCCCATACCCCCTGCTACTTAAATACATCAACTCCAAGACTGCACTTCACTACACTATCATGAGTTATGTTGTAGTATAGCAAGTTAAAAGGGAACATTACTAAGGTTACAACAGGCAGTCATGAAACATGTGATGGTATGTTTGCCATTGTTTTCTGTGGAGTGCAATCTTGGAGTTAATGTATTTAATTAGCAGGGGGTGTGGGGGTGCAGGGGGGCTTTCCCCCCTGCCGATACTTGGTGAAAAGTGCTTTCCTTTCTCTTGTATGTGTTTCTCTGTTTCCTTGTACTGGATTATTGTCATTCTTTGTGTCCTGTACGTTTTCAGTCTTGGGATTCAGGATTTTGGGTTTTCAGGATTTTGGGCTTCAGGGTTATGAAGTTCAGGATTGTGATATTTCAGGATTCTGCAGTGAAACCATATGTATATATGGATCTACTTCTAAACCTCGGACCTCATATAAATCGAACTTCATTTTCGCGAGAGGAAAATTGTGAAAGCTGAAATACCAGAATGGTGAATTTTTCCCAGGCTAAGTAAACAATTACAAATGGGAGTACAATTTTGTATTGAAATGTGAATATTCTCATATGTTAGTCCATACCCTCATTATTTGGATGATTTATTTATTTATTTTGTGGACAGGTGACTATCAACCTTGAAATGCTTTTTGTATTACTTGGGATCTGGTACCAACTTTCTTAGATTTTTTTTATGACTATTCTTTGGATGTAATCAATTGTCTTGATATCAAAATATATAAGAACATATACATGAACACATTTAAATCTTATTTAGTAGGAAATCCACCTTTATCAATTCATACTTGTACTATAACAGTAATTATCTGAGATGAATTTGTGTCTTTCGGCTTTTCCCCGGTTAGGGGTCACCACAGAGGAACTCCGGTCCGCTAATGATTGGTAGTTGATTTTTACATGCCGAGTTACCAGCCCTGATGCACAACCTTCAACGAAGGTATGCCCATTCATGCATATCTCCACAAATAAGACGCTCTAGCTGAGAATCAAACCGGACAGCGTCTACAGAATGTTGTTAAGGGGCAGTTTGTAAGAGTTTCATGATTGGTGTCTGATGACATGGCACTTCATAGGATCATAGGCAGTTACTAGGCTATTGGCCCTGAGGCCCTTACAAGCCGAGCCAAGAAATGAATCCATGTTCTGACAAGACAGGACCCGATGCCCCTGTCCAGCAGGGACAGAGGTTGAATCCCAGGGGTGTATTTTCTGTTCCCCATCCAGTTATCCAGGTTGTGCATAAAAAGGGTTAATGAGGTACTCTACTTGACATGGAGAGGGAATCTATTCCACAGAAGGGAGGAGTCTCTGGGACACAAATCCGTCCCACCAGCAAGTCCTATTGATGTCACAGACCAGGTTGATATTGAGCATGCGGGTTACTCAAGTGGAGCTAGACTTGCAGAAATGCAGTTCGATCAAGGCGGGGTCTGAGATCGCTTTGTATGCCAGACAGAGGTCACCTCTGAGGAGTCGGTATGAGACTGAGTAGAGGGACAGGGCTTTTAGCCTGTTTATGTAGGGTAGATGTTTGAGGCCCTGGTTTCTCCTGGTGAGGAACCTCTGTAGTCTGTCCAGCTGCTGCATGTGCTTTGTGAGCTACATACCGAAAGGGGCATTGCACTCAATAATGGGTCTTATAAGGGAAGAATACGGGGATGTTATGACCTCCTTGTCCCTGGATGACATACCCTTACTAATGAGGTGGGCCATGTAGAAAGCTTTCCATATAACAGAGGCAATATGCTAGTCAAAAGTCAGTTTGCTATTAACTTGGGTGCCCAAGTCCCTCATAACTGATTGCATGCTTAGGACCTTGTTATTGATGTGCTAATTTGTCGGGACGTCACTTTCCCCAAAGGGGATGATGATGCTTTTTTGGCATTCAGTTTGAGGCCATTTTTCTGGCACCAGTTATTTGTTTTGGTGAGACCTTCTTGGAAAATGTCCACATCACTAGGGGAATTGATGACAATGTCCAGCTTGCAGTCCTTGACACTTAAACAGTTGTTCATAGACAGCAATATCCAACTTCTTTAATTGACAGGATAATACAAGAAGTTACTTCTAAGAGGATTGATGTTTTCCCCTATTTTAAGGAAACCAATACACTATGAAGTAAATAAAAATAATAAGGAGGAATGTGTTTACCAATGCCAGTGGACAATTATGACGGTCAAAATATTTTTTATAAACACTAGAATATATTTTATTATTTTGATAGGTTAACAAATAGATTAAGGGCAAAACACATTTATTTTTAAGGGTGGTTTTAACATCTAAAATTAAGCACCTCAGCTCCTCCAGTGAACCACCAAGATGCAGCCGGGGAAAAGGTTATATAAAAGAACGAATGATATGCAAGTAATAACCAAAATGCATTTAATAATCTAAACACTTTTACCCTTTATTAATGACGGTTCTTATGCTACAGTAGAAGGCTATGACAAGACTCTAACTTGCCTAGGCATTTGTGCCTGCAAAACAAGAATGGCAGTATATCTAGCAACCTGTAGCTCATGCCCTGCATTCTATATAGGAGAAACAACCAGAACACTTAGAGTGAATTTATGTACGTGTTTATGAAAATAAAGAAATGTAAAAATACTAATGCATTATACAAACACAGCCTTGAATGTTCAAACATTAAAAGATTCTTGTTCTTTGTAATAAACAGAGTGTTTACAAAAGACAGGGGAGGAAATGAACTGCTTCTTGAATGAAAATAATTACTTTGGCAGTTACGGTTAGATGCAATAAAGAAACAGGGGCTAAATGATATGATTTATCTGAACTGTATTCGTAAAGAAAGGGCAGCTAAATTGTAAACAGAGTGTATATAGTTTTTAACATACTATATCAATGTATTGTTTTTGAAACAACTTTTCTAAAAGTGGATGTGCACACTTGATGTCTTTAAGAAAGACTTGCTGTTAATTCATGGTTACCTAGTTTTTTTAAGATGTATTTAAAACATGTGAATGCATGTATTTTGTATCTCTGGGGAAGCCTTTAGGTAGATGATGAAAGCACTTAGATTATTAAATGAATTTTGTTTTTACTTGCGTATCATTCGTTCTTTTGGAATATTGTTAATTGATACTTTATTGCCCGTCTGTATCTTGGTGGTTCGCTGGAGGAGCTGAGGTGACTAATTTTTGTTTTTTTGCTCGCTTTTGTGCAACTGTTACCAGGTTACAAGTTTCAGGAAGTGAGGTTGCAGCATCTAGCTCTGTGTTCCACTGTCCGTAGTTGGCAGGCTGCATTTGAATTTTTAATGGAGGTGTCGGAACTGAAGGAAGTGAAATATAGAAATTTACAACTAGATAATATTTACTTGACGGAATGTATAAAATCCAAATGAGTGCCAAGAGGATTAAGATTTTGTAAATACCCTGTGGATATTATGGTTAACACCCGTGTATATTGTGAACTAATTGAATTGTTTGATAGAACAGGTATAAAATTAATGAAACTTTTAATTGTGGGCAATCAACATAAAATCCAGCTCCTAGAAATAGAAGTGTTACAGCTTAACAGCAGTATTGAATCTGATCCATCTTTTCTCTCATACAAACAAGAATACTTGATGATTTTTAACAGAGTGGACAATATGGTTAAAAAGAACAAAATGAGAAAGCAAAAAAAGCTTCTTAGAGATGAGCAGGAATATGATGAACAGCGTGCTTATCCCAAACCAAAGCGTTTCATTAACAGCAAATTATTTAGTGCATTCAATGAAGGGCAAGAGGTTGATTTATTAATTAAACACCAGTCCTTTTATCCCCAATGAGACAAGAACATTTGATCATTTTAAAAATGGGGAATGTGTGATCAATGAACAGAGTCCATCCTTTAGGCATGCCCTTCAAAGTCCTCCTTTTGGGAATCACCAGATTAAATCTCCCAAATCACTGAGACATACAAGGAAGGGACAGAACAAAAAGAAAAACTTAATGGGACATTAATTGACCTTAATGTGTTTTTTTATAATCTACTGTGCACTATTGTTGTTAAGGACGGCTTCAAAGTCTTTAATTATAGTAATTTGTACTTAAAAACATATCATGTTTATTTAAAAAAGGATTCACATTTATTCCTACATTTAATCAAGACTGTGTTAATGTATTGGTACAGTTTAAATTAAACTATATGCTAGTTAAATTTGACAATGTTGTTTGTGAACAACCCCCATCCCCAAATACACACTACTTACATTGAAGAGGAAGAGTACATTTATGCCCTCTAATTATCTTACTGTGTCAGTATTTGAGAGAATATGTGAAAACAATTTGGGAGGCTTACTTAAGAGTACAAAAAATGTACAGATAGCGTAACCCCTCAAGAAAGGGAGTTGTTGGTCCAAATTAAAGGTAACAAAGACAATCGAGTTATGAAACCAGATAAAGGAGGAGGTGCACTTATAATGGACTTTTTTCTTTTATGCTATCAAAATGTTAGATTTACTTAATGATGTTACTACCTATAGACAGCTATCTAGAAATGAAATTACCATAGCATATGCTAAAACAGATTATAGCCTGCATGATTTGGTAATTCAACGTTGTATGTCCAATGATGTTCTTGAATTGGTTAGAGTGGGCAAACCAACTATTCCATCAATATTTGGCTTACCAAAAGTCCACAAGAATCCAGAAAATCCCCCCTTAGACCAATAGTGGCAGCTAGCAGGTCAGAAATGGAGCCTCTTGCTATATATGTTGACATTCAGGTTAAAAATTTGGTTGAAAAAGAAAAACCTTTTACATGACTCTTAGCATTTGTTACAATTGTTGAAGTGCACTCATTTCAAAGAAAATGTCATTTTTGTTACTGTTGATGTGGCCAATTTGTTTTCTTTTATTCCACATGACTTAGGGTTGGAAAACTTCAGTAACATGTTAAAGGACAGTTCCAAGTTCACCAGTGAAATCTTTTTTTTATTGTAGAGTTTTTGATAATAGTATTAAAAATCAATTGTGTTTAGTTTGATGGTGAATTTTACTGTCAAGTGACAGGAATTGCAGTGGGACCAAGATGTGCTCCAAGTTATGCTAATCGTGTGCTTGCAGATCGGGAACACAATAAAGTGTTTACTTCACAAACTTCTAAAAAATAGTTAGATACTTCAGGTTTTTAGATGATATCCTGATTTTGTGGGCTGGAGATATTGTGAGCTTTGAAGAATTTCTGGTAGAACTAAATGCTTCCAGTTTTTTGACATTTTCATCTTCTGTTGACAAAGATATTAATTACTTAAACATTACCATTTCTAAGGATTGTGTCTTTAAGAAATATGTTTCTAACATATATAGGAAGGACACAGTTTCAAACTTATTGTTACACTACCAAAGTTGTCATCCTTTCCACCAAAAAAAGAAACCTAGTTAAAAGGCAAATGGTCCATCTCTCTAGATTAGTTTCAGAGGATGTGGCATTTGAGGTTGAGTTAGTAAAACTATGTAGGATGTTTCTTGAGAGAAGTTACCCTGACTCGTTAATTGAGGAAGTTAAAGTAGAGATACTTAGTGGAAGGAAAGAGAAATCTTTTCTTTTTTAAACAATATAGACACAGACAGAATCAAATTTAGTGGTATTGCACAACAATAAAAACGCAGATAAATTAGGTGCTGTGATAACTGAATACAACTATCAAGCACCTTTACTTATAAAAATTTACAAAACACATAGGATGTTGTTTTTATGAAGGAACATAAATGACTATTGGGTACTTTTCCTAAAATTACGTACAGTAGGGTTGAGAACTTCAAAACATTTTGAAAAGAACAACCATACCAACAAAAGAGCTAGTCAATCAAAAATGATGAAATGTGGCTTTTGTAAATATCGTAAGTTTATTAATGACAGTCCTTATGCCATTGTAGAAGGCTGTGACAAGACTCTAACTTGCACAGGCATTTGTGACTGCAAAACAAGAATGGTCGTATATCTAGCAACCTGTATCTCATGCCCTGAATTCTATATAGGAGAAACAACTTGAACACTTAAAGAGCGAATTTATGTACATGTTTATGAAATTAAGAAATGTAAAATACTAATACATTATACAACCATCCTCCTAGAATGTTCAAACTTTAAATGATTCTTGTTCTTTGTAATAGACAGTTTTTTTTACAACAGTCAGGGGAGGAAATGACAAACTTCTTCTTGAACGAAAAGAATTGCACTCGGAGTTACGGTAAGATATAACAAACTTGACTAAACAATATGATTTCTCTGAACTGTATTCTTAAAGAAAGGGCAGCTAAATTGTAAATAGATAGTGTATATAGTTTTTAACATGCTGTATTGATGTACTGTTTTTGAAATAACTTTTTTAAAAGTGGATGTACATACCTGATGTCTTTAAGAAAGACTTCCTGTTAATTAATTCATGGTTCTGATAGGTTACCTAGTGTATGTAAGATGTATTTAAAACATTTGAATGTATGTATTTTTTTATTTCTGAGGAAGGCTTTAGGAAGAGGGTGAAAGTGCTTAGATTATTAAATGCATTTTGTTTTTTACTTGCGTATCATTCTTTCGGAGTATTGTTAACTGATACTTTGTTGCCTGGCTGCATCTTGGTGGTTCACTGGAGGAGTTGATGTGCTTAATTTTTGATTTTAGCTTGCTTTTGTGCAACTATTATCAGGTTAGTGGTTTTAACATCTCACAGAGCTTGGAATATGAAAATCAAGGTTTTTCTGGGCATTGCATATATGGCATATTCCTTTGTGGAACATGTAAAGGCACCAAGATTAAACAAATCTGTATAAATTAATAGCAGTTTGAAAAAGAAGAGCAACATATTTGCTTGATGTATTTTATAGACTTTTATCACAGGTGGAATTTTTTCAGTATTTGTGTTAGCTTTTTTATCGCCATGTATTTTAACTTGATGTATATAGTTCTATATGTTTACACACTTTATCATTCTGAACAAGTCTTTGAAACTGGAGAAGAAAATTACATGTGAGAGCCTTTATTTGTGCCTGAAAATACATACTGCCTTGTCCTGGTAATGTCATGGCCCTTATCAGAACCTCAGAAAGGCCATACCGGATATCACCTTTCTAGAATGACCCATTATAAGGCCCTGGTAACTGTTCCCTGAACTATCTGTGAAGGTGATACAGCATGATTTTGTGCTCCTTCATGTGCTAGGTATTGGTTTATTGCATTTGGGCCTCCCATGGCTAGAAAGTTTTACTACTGCAGGATCAGTGCCAAGATGGTGTCCTCTGGTAAGATGCTCTGCCAGTGGTGGTTGAGAGTCATTACGGCTCACTGTGGGTGGCAATCACTGCCCACAGTGAGTAGTAGCAGAGTAGCATATACCTTCTAACTCTGATGTGGAGTGTACACCCTACCAGGGCCTCTGTAAACTGCCTTGAATGTATCCTGGCCTGACAATACCGACAATATGGGCATTGTTGGTGACACTGGAAAGCCTCTGCATGGAGGTGCAGTGAAGGCAGTGTGTGATCCCATAGACTGTATAAGACCATCATAATTGGGTCCCTCCCTGGACTAGATGCCTCATGGAGCTGCTGCTAGGCTGCATGACATGTACTTGAATGCCATGCAACACAGCAGTCAGCACCATGCCAGACTGTGCAGTAGCAGATTGCTCCATGCTGGAATGTACAGTAGCAGATTGCTCCATGCTGGAATGTGCAGTAGCAGATTGCTCCATGCTGGAATGTGCAGTAGCAGATTGCTCTGTGCTGGAATGTACAGTAGGATATTGTTCCATGCTGGAATGTACAGTAGGATATTGTTCCATGCTGGAATGTGCAGTAGGATATTGTTCCTTGCTGAAATGTGCAGTAGGATATTGTTCCTTGCTGGAATGTGTAGTAGCAGATTGCTCCATGCTGGAATGTGCAGTAGCAGATTGCTCCATGCTGGAATGTGCAGTAGCAGATTGTCCTATACTGGAATGTGCAGTAGCAGATTGTTCCATGCTGGAATGTGCAGTAGGATATTGTTCCATGCTGGAATGTGCAGTAGGATATTGTTCCATGCTGGAATGTATAGTAGCAGATTGCACCATGCTGGAATGTGCAGTAACAGATTGTTCCATGCTGGAATGTGCAGTAGCAGATTGCACCATACTGGAATGTGCAGTAGCAGATTGTGCGTGGATGAATTTCTGCATGTATGTTGATTAATCTCAAGTACCAAAGACATGTCATGCCAAGTGTGACGTGACATTTCTGGGCAACCCTGAAAGGATGTGCTGTGGTAGTTTTACTTGCATCTGATGCAGCAAACTCATCTGCTGTGGTGGTTACAAGGGCAGTATTGCTGATGCTCTTAGCTGTGGGAGGACCCTCCCTGCCCATGAGTGGTGAGTACTCCAAATGTATAGCAATGGCCTCATCTCCAAGTATGGCCATACATTCTCCCTTTATTGAGAGACCTTTAGCATGCACTATCCTGTAAATATGTCACCATTGCACCATTCTGCCTTGTGAATAAACAATATAGAAATATCAAAATAAAATTACATGAGGCCACATGTGCACTGTGGCATATGTTCCAGGAGTGTTCATGCAGCATCTGAAGTACAGTGCTAACATGCTTCCTTCTGTTATCTTGCCTTTGCTATACTCTTGATATTCCTGTGAAGACAAGTAAGCAGTGGGACAGTATGGTCAGCCTACACTCTCTTTAAGTGCATTACTACTTAAGTGATATGTCATACTAACTGGTGTATCTCCTACTGAGATATGTGGGGGTTGGCCCATCCTGGTACTGACATCCACACCTCCAGGGATTGCCACTGTACGTGTTTCCCAATTCAGGGACAATGGGAATTCACCATGTCCATCAATCCATTGTGTTTTCATCTTGGTATGACCAGTTGTGTCGGTGACATAGTTATGATACTGCTGCAGTGTGAAATTACTCATGCCTGCAGAACAGATATCACAGATCACTGAATGCTGTTTGTGCTGATGTATAGGATGGTCAGCATCCCCTTCTCCAACAAGCATGGTCATCTCCAAGGGGTCCTGGGTACCTGCTGTAGAATTTATATATAATTGGCAAGGGTGGGGGGTGCAGAGAGTGAAGTCCCTCCTTCCACAAACATTGTTTTAGTCATTTTGATTTTTGTAGTTTCAGATTTTGAAATCTTTAAGAAATGTCGCTTCTTTTTTAATTTCTCCAAGTATTTTGGGTTTCTAATAACATGACAGGAATGGACCCCATTCCTAAGTCAAAGTACGATTAAAGTTCATGAAATTAGCATTGTTTCACTCTTTGATGTTAGCTAAAAGTGCTCTTTGCAGCACCCGCAATGTCCCCAGTAAGGACTCCTTCTGCAATTCGTATGGTGTTACATGAATTGGTAACATATCTAAATATGATTGTAAAGTCTTTTTTATAAGACCAGTTACTCCTACTACTGTTGGAACTGTCTAGGTATCATTCTTCCACATGGCTCTCATTTCTGCCTGCAGATCAAGGTATTTTATGACTTTGTATCTCTCTATACACAAGACACTGTAGTCACTAGGTGTGGCGATTTCAATGATCAATGTTTTCTATATCTTTTGAACTGTTGGTATTGGGTGATCCCATGTGATATAAACTAGATCATTTTCTATGATTTTTTGTGGCTTATGTTTCCAGTATTTTTCAACCACTTCAATACCATAACAATACCATAATGTTTGCACAATCTCCAGTGTAACAGTCTCGCCACATTATTATGCCTTTCAGTATATAGTCCCTCTGCCATTAGTGCGTCGCAACCAGCAACAAGGTGTGTGACTGTTTCCAATTCGGTTTTACAAAATCTACATATGTCTGTTTCTCCCACATGTTCAATGGACTTTGTAAACCAGCCTGTATGTAGCCCACTATCTTGGGCTGCCAATATTAACATTCCATTTCTTGATGTGAATTCACCTCTGCTTAACCATTCCTGCGTTTGTTCTTGAGCAACATGAGGCTCTTCCAGAAGTTTTCTATACTTGCAACTATATTTATGTTTTTTCCACATTTCTTGCCTTCTCATCTGGTCCTTCACCTTATATTCTTTCTTTTGTTTTTTAGCACATTCAGTTGCTGCCTGGTTTTTATCCACTTCTGGTCTAATTGCCATTCCTGTTTGACGTTGATATGCTTCTGCTAAATTAAGCAGAGATGTCATCTTAGATTTAGTCTCCTCATGTTTCAAAACTTTCACTACATTTGGGTCTTGTGAGGTCAGCAGATATGTGTGGAGTCCCACGATTGCAGATCTATACATGTAATCAGTTTCAAGGAGGCCCATCACTCCTTCAGAATGGGGAATATATAATCTTGGTATACACTGATTTTTATAAATCATTTGGTGAGCATGAAGCATCCTTCTTGTTTAAATATCCAATCTATCCAACACTTTTTGGGGCCAGTCAATCACTCCAAAATTATAAGTTAGGACAGGAAGAAGAAATTGATTTATGGCTTGGATCTTGTTCCTAGATGTCAATGCTGTTTTCAGGATTAATTTAAGTCTTCTAAAGTATTCCTTACTGAGCTTTATTCGCATTTGTTCATGTTTTATTGCTGGTCCTTCATTAATTCCCAAGTATTTATACACTCCCTCTTGCTCAAGTTCTTTTATATCACATTCTTGTCCCAAACTGTTGTTTTCCTGGTGCTGCAGTTTTCCTTTTTTAAAGGTTGCTTTTGCACATTTATTAAGACCAAATGACATTCCAATATCATCTGAAAAGTTTTGACAACCTGCAGCTGTGCTTTCAGTTCCTCATCTGATGAGCTTATACAGTTTTAAATCATCGACAAAGAGAAGATGAGAAGTCAGACTGTTGTTTTCTAGAAGCCAAATTGTAGCCATGGCCTAAACTGTTAAGCAATCAGCTTAATGGATTAATGGCAAGGCAGAATAGCAACGGTGACAGAGAGTCACCCTGGAGTATTCCCCTTTGGATTTTTATCCCTGGGATAATAATCTGTCCTTTATAATGGCTTAATTGTAAAGTGGTCTGCCACTGTTTCATGGTTTCTATAATGTAAACAATCAGTGTAGGGTGTATCTTATACATTTTTAAGCACTCTTTTTATCCATGAATGTGGGATACTATCAAATGCTTTTTTTGTAGTCAATCCATGCCATATTTAGATTCTTCCCCTTCTTAAAGTTCTCCACTATAACTTTGTTTAACAACAAATGATCCTTTGATATGACTTTCTTCTAAATGACTAAACTCTGTCGGTGTCAATTCTCCTCTTTTCCCGTGCTACCCTGTGTTTCTGTGGTAGAACTTTATCAGTTATTAATTTAGCAGTACAGTAATTTATTCTGTTTACTTCTGTTATATCGCATGGATCTCTATGGACAGTCCTAATTACTGTGTTTGTTTTATCAAGCTTCTGGCTTTTGGGGTTTTATTAACCTTCTGCAGTCTATTTCTCTCATTGATCTTGATATAGCTGTCTTTGTCTATTAAGTCAAGCAACTCTTCTCTTAACTCATTTTTTTTCCATACTGAGGGCACATCCCTTGTTTTCTGTTCTGCAAACATTCTATAGAAAGTTCTATAGCATTTTCTTGTGGCACATTCTCTTTAATTTCATCCTGTGTCATCTGTTATGTCATATGGGAACTCACTGGCCTATCACTCCTAAACACTGACTGCATCAGAGTTTCCACAGTTTGCTGTTCCTTTCCTTGTTGTCTAGCTTCAAGTGAATGTTTATACTGGTTTACTGTGGAAGGCTCCAAGATATCTTGATATGGCACCTGACCAATTGCTTCCTGTTCCACCAGTTTCTCCTTAATTTGGATATCCATTGCTCTATCCTGTTGTGGTGCTTTCTGTATTCGACTTATTACACTGAATCCTTCTATTTGCACCTGTTCCATAACATCAATTTCTATTTCTTTGACTTCTCCATTACTAATCTCTTTTTCTACTTTTCCTCTTAGTCTTCTTATTTTTTGTATCGTGACGTTTTCCATATCTGGATTCCTTTCCCTATATTTTTCTTCACATATCTTTGGTACTGCTCTTTTTGTATTAATTAATTTTGCTTTCTCCTTTGCATAAATATTACACCATATTAAATCTCTTTTCCTTTTCCATGTCCATATTTCTTCTTCACAAGTCTCCTGACCTTCTTGCTTTTCCTTATTCTGGGGACTCACTCCATCATGCTGTGATGTAGTCTGTTTTAGACCTTCTGCATTAAATCCCTCACTTCACAGGCACTCCATAACTTCAACTTCTATTTCTTTAACTTCTACTTTACTAATCGTCTTTTCTACATTACACCTTTGTGCTATTAATCTTTTTATTGTGAAATTTTCCATATCTGGATGCCTTTGCCTGTATTTCTCTTCAAATATCTTTGAGACTGCCTTCTCTATATTAATTAACTTGGCTTTCTCCTTTGCATAAATATTGCACCATATCACATCTCTTTCCCATTTTCATATTTCTTTTTTATATTTTTCAAATATCTCTAGGTTTTGTTGTTTATATTTTCTCACTTCCTCAGATGCTTCTTTTTCCAAAGAGATCAAAATTTATTGATCTATATACTGTTTTTCAAAAATCTGTTGTATTAACGAAAGCAAATTTTTATTTGAAGCTTCTGACAGTTTTTCCTACGGAAGTATTTTTCCTTCTTTTAATTTCTCTATTAATCATTTTGTATATCTTGTCTGGAAATTCTGGGCATTTTACGTAATAGTAACAATACATAATTTCTTTCTTATCCTCAATAGTCCACTCCATTGTCTTTATGGCTCTTCTTAACCAATCGATTTTTATAATTTTTGTGGACTGCTACTTCCTTCTACAATGGGGGGGGGGCACCCCCCCCGAGCGTGGCCTGGCCCCATTGTAAGAATGTTTCCGTATTTTGAGGAGTCTACACTGTCATTTTTTTCTAGTCCTGGCACCAGTGCGCCTACCATGATTGGGCACTTTTTTATCCTGGGCCTTGTGCACCCAGCTATCTTTTTTATTTTTGATTTACTTCTGTCCATGATATATGCTATATAAATACAGTCTATATATCAGTCTCCTTGGTGAGATTTTGTGAAAAACAGGGTCCACCTAGCGAAGGTACTCACCAAGACATGAGGATGAATTCAGTTTCAGCACTGCTACTCTCCTTTGGTTGCTGACTTTTCATCTCTCCATCAGGACCACTCTTATGTGTCTTCCAATTGTCAGTCATGTAAGAATCATATTTGGGACATGCAACGCTACTAGCCCTTTCTTTTATCTGGAAAATGATAAACATATAAAAAAGGTGCAAACATCTGTTATGAAGATTATAATCTGAGTCACTCCAGAAGGAAGACATATTTGTAACTAAAAGTTCCTTCTACAGCCTTATTCACTCATCTCTTCCCTTTAAAAAACATAAGATAGTTGGTCATTTAATGGGAGTGTTAATTTTTAGCATTTGGGAATAAAATCTATTAACATTTAAATTTGTGCTTTGAGGCATTGATAAATTTGATTTTAGACAACAAAGAAGAAATGCAAACAAAAAGTTGCACACTATCAGTATAAATCAGAAAACACATGTTGGAAAGCAGACATGTATTTGTGTCTAGAAACCTCTTCAGTCTAAATATGACTAATCTTTGCCTTTATGAAAGGTAAGAAGGTAAGGTTACTGCTGGAAAACCCTGGCACCCTAGAAAAACTTCACAAAAATTAATCATCTTCATGGAGCAAAGGGGTGAATCTCTCTCTTTACAATCTGATTTCAGTTAGCAGCCTGGGTACCAAAGGAATTGACATTAGGGAAAAGGGGATGATTAAATAGTACCTGCTCACCTCCTCCAATGGGAGGATTTGGGAACATGCTGATAATGTGGACAGGAATTCATGTGATAATACCAGAGCCTTAATGAGAAGTGGCTACCATACTGTAAAGTGTGTGTTTGGAAGGGGTAAATGAGTATTTCACTGCATAAGTGGAAGTGTTTTCCTTGCAGCACCATTGCATGCCTACTTCATGACATATGCATGAGTATTTCACTGCATAAGTGGAAGTGGTTTCCTTGCAGCACCATTGCATGCCTACTTCATGACATATGCATGAGTATTTCACTGCATAGATGGAAGAGGTTTCCTTGTAGCACCATTGCATGACTATGTTATGAAATATGCATGAGTATTTCACTGCATAGGTGGAAGTGGTTTCCTTGCAGCACCATTGAATGCCTATGTCATGACATATGCCCATCATGCCTGATGGAGAGGTAAGGTTTAAGTGAAACACTTACTGCAAGCTTTAGTATGACAGACTACCCATTGGCCATATCCCACTCATTGGGTCAGGATGGCTTGCACCCTTGTGAGCCTATGGATTTCCACCTTCAGGGGGCCCCTCCCTGTGTATATCACACCAGGGTCTGTCTGAAGTATGGAGGCCACTACATGAACTATTGGGGACACACCACTGGAGTCTTAAAGTCACAAGTGTGAGTGGAAAAAAAATATAAAACTGAAAATTTGTGCTTTAAGGGACTTCTAACTTTTCCTTTTAGTTAGAAAATGATAAATGTATCTTAAATGTGTACTCAAGAATGGAATATAAACCATGTTCTAATTCATAGTGGGTGCATAGCTTCATGTGAAAGTCCCCTTCAGTTGAATCTGCTTACCTCCTGCTTTTGAAAAAAGGCTCCAGGAAGTGGATCAGCCTGCTACCAAACAGTGTCCTTCCACAAAAAACACTTTCAAAGTATATCTTTTAATTTTGCAGGCACTGATAACTGTATTTTTTAGTTATCAAGAGTAAATGTATTAAAAGTGCACACACTACCACTTCACCAAGTAAATATATGCTCCAGGAAGTGGATCAGCCTGCTACCAAACAGTGTCCTTCCACAAAAAACACTTTCAAAATATATCTTTTAATTTTGCAGGCACTGATAACTGTATCTTTTAGTTATCAAAAGTAAATGTATTAAAAGTGCACACACTACCACTTCACCAAGTAAATATATTGCTGATAGCAGACCTGCAAAACTTTCATTATTATTTTATTTTAAATTGCACTAGTTCTGTATCAGAGATTATGAATTTCTTGTTCAAGTTACTGGTCTTCGTCATGAAAATGGATAATGATTTATGTTAAAGTTTCAATGCAGTGCACTAGTGAGTGATATTTTAAAGTGAAACCACAAAAGTGTGAGTTGTATGATTTGTATAGTAATATTGATACTGGGGTATCCTAGAGGATTCGTTTCACTCTAAGGTGCTGTGGTCTCTGTGCTTAAGTCATTATAAATCATTATAGAAAGTGTTTTTCTTTTAAAATTGGACAGAGGTTTGGATATTACATAGAAAAGCTCTGAGTTCCAGGAAATTTAGAATTTTTGTGTAACATTGTCTACAAAAATTATTTTTATACTTTAAATAGACTATTAAAGATGTTCTCTATAAGACGTAATAAATATCAGTGATGTTAGGATTGAACGATAGGAGATTGGCAACATATATTCTGAGGGTGTGACAGATTAAAGGTGATCTACAGAGTTTAGGGCGGAATATAGTTGGAGTAGAAAAATCTATATTATAGATGATATTAGTGAAATGGAATTGAGTAAAGGTAGATTAGTCAATAAGAAGCTGAGAAAGAGATAGAGCACAGGAGGGCAAATGAAGCTAGAGTAGAATAAAGAGGAGTTGACAAGGAGGAACAGTGTAGTGGGCAAGGTTTGGGCTTACAAGACAATTTGTAACTTGAAATGACTAGCAAAAGTGATGGGTACAAGGCATCCCTATACAATGTAATCAGATAATAAGGGAAATAAATGATAGTCTTAATTATATTGTTATTTTGTTGTTGCAATTAGTTTTGTTTAATAGATTTTTTTTACTTGTTTCAAAATCAACTTAGAGATTAATTGTTACTGTCATACATAAACGAAAAGGCACCATAAATGAGGATTGCTTTCTATATTATTAAGATATGGATAATTTGTTTGCAATAAAGGCTTTATTTGAAAAAAAACAATCATTATCAAAAGTTTCAAGGTTTGGTTATTTTATGAGAAATCGCCTTTCTATGATTGACCTTTTAGTATCAGTCACAAGTGCATTGTGCTTTAGTAATGGAGTCTTACTATTCAGATTATAGTGTAGCTCCTACAAGCGTTAAACTGAAGTGTAGTAACTTGCTATTTGTTAGTTATACTTAAGCAATAATCCATGACTGTATGTGGGTATATCAGGATTTACCCACGGTTGGCGTGATGTGATCATGAGGGTGAATCCCGAGTGATTAAACAAAGACAACTGTGGGTAAATCCTGACATACCCACAAACAGGAGTAGATTATTGCTATCATACATTATTTAAGAAAGGTAAACAATTTCATTCTAAATAATATAATTGTATTTGTATAATTTTAAGGGCACTTCTGTCTTCTTCTGATGCATGCATATGGGACTTAGTGCATAGTATGTCCATGCAGGAGAAGCGATGGAGATGGAGGAAACAGAATCTCTGTTTCTGGGGTTTTTTTTATGTTTTTAACTGTTAAAAATAGAAATTTATGAGGGACAGTGCAAGCATGCAAGTAAAATTGGTTAGATTTCTGTTTGTTTAGCTTTTCAGAACTTACTTGGCTTTTCTTCTATTTTGCTCTGTCCCTCAGTATATGACAGTAGAAAGTCTAGTTGTTCAGTGGCCAGACTTGCTGTACTTACATGCTCGATTTGCAATGGGCTGTCCAATGAGTGCACTCGTTTTTGAATAGTAATGAGCATTTATTGCATAATGATTTTTATAACTGATAGTATTTGAACAGTTATCTATTTGTTAATGACATCTCAGAACAGTTATCATTAGTAGAAGTGGTATTCACATCACATTTCCTTTTTTGTACAGGATGAATGAATGGTGGATTCTTGTGGGTCTGCTGACCGTGCCACTGATTGCTGTTTACCTGAATATACCTCCTCCTGTTCCCTCCACTGAACTTTATTCTTGGATGTCATCAGGATCTTTCTTCACATTCAAAAATTACAATATATTTTACAGAGGTGAGTGCAACTGAAGGCATGGAATACTTTCTGAAAATAGGATTCTAATTAAGTGGAAACTTGAATAAATGAAAGCAGTATTACATGGCTGATACCATTCATTGGACACTACTAATAGGCTTATTGTACAGTTCTTGGTTGTTTCTAAGATTTGCTATGCTCTTGGAAAATGTGCAGCATGCCCAGATGTTATGCAATGCAGATGTAGAGTAGTAACGTAATAAACAGATTTAAAAAATTATGAGCTGCTTTACATTGCTGGAATGTGCTGACTCCTTTAGGAGAGGAAATGCTCATGCCTTTTAAATACTTCTCTGCTCCCCAGCTGAAATACTGGTCATTGGTTCTTTGGGATGGTTCTGGTGAGGTGCTGGTCTTGATATCTTGTGCTGGTAATAGCGTCTTGAGTTTATAGGTGTATACAAGACTAATGACTACTTGGGCCCTTCTAAGCCTAGCCGTGCAACCCAGATGTGACGAATTTGATTTATAGGAGGGTGCATGATTTACTGACTGCTTCTGTCTTTCAGAGATATAGGAGTCAAACCAGGGGTGAATTTCTGATTATACATCCATTGGTCCAAGCTGTGCTTAGATACGTATAGGGAGGAACTTTGCTTCACATGGGTTTGGGACCCTGTTCTAAAGAATGAGAATTCTGTGAGAAACCTATCTGTCTCTCTAACATGTCCTATTTATGTCACAAGAAAAATGTAGGTCTTTTAATCTAGTAGTTCCTAGTAGTTCTGATGCAGTTTGTTTTGTGACTGTGCAAAAGGTTCATCAAAACAAGGCCCAGGGATGCCTTGTATGCCAGGCAAAGATCACCTCTCAAAAGTCCTTATGATACTGACTAAAGAGACAGGGCTTTGAGGCAGTCAGCATAAGACATTCTGCTTACTCCCTGTATTCTTTTTGTAAGGAACCTTTGGGGTCATTCCAGTTGCTGCATGTGTCTGGTCAGGTACATATCGAAAGGGGCATTATACGCTGAACTTCTAATTAAATTTCACCTGAGAAACTATGTTAACCTCAAAGTTGGCATTTTATGACCAAATTAACCCTCTTAATTGCCTGTTTACTTTGATAACAGTGGTTACCTTTATTGGAATTACCCTTCCTGATGTTTGCCATAATTTTTTCCTTTTGTTGTATATCCTGTTTAATTTGGGATGCCACCAGGGTGGTTTGGTTTTGGGGCTAGTCCTGGACTTACTTCTGGTAGGTACAGCAACCTGTATGCAGCCTTTGACATGGTTGTACAGAGTTTCTGGAAGCAGTTCAGTATATGCTACTGTATTCTTGGGGTTTGTAAGGGCAATTCATTTTGACAAATGATCACTTAGTAAGTGGTAATTTTGACAGTCACTGAATAAGAGGTAATTTGCCTTGGAATAGTTCCTGACTGTTACTGTTTTTAATGGGATTATGGAGTATATTTTGATTTCAAAGGAGACAGCTTTATGGTCAGACCTTGCCAGGGAGATGCAGACATTGGGGTGGGGTGGCAGCATTCTTCCATATTTATGAGCATGAGTTCCAGTATGTTGGAGCCTTTTGTGAGCATATTCACTGTTTAGTCAAGGGTGTTTATATTTATGAAGTCCAGTAAATCTCTGTGTCTGTAGATTTGAGGCTGTGTAGGATTCCCTGTCCATAGAGGGGTAATTAAATTCTTCCATGAGTAGGTTGTTAGGCTTCTTGGTAGGTGTCTCCAGTAGGTCCAAGTATGCACTGTGAGCTGCTGGAGACATGGAGCGTGACCAACAGCTGGCTAGGATAGGGTATGGGATTTTGTCTGTGGTGATCTGCATGTGGAGGAACTCCAACATTTCATCCTGTTTGATCACCTTGAGGTAAGCTTGTTATTGATGTATATCAAAATACCTTCACCTTTAACTCTTGTATGTGCAGCTACTGGTTTAAAAGTGTGGAAGGCACTGAATCCTTGCACTGCTGAGGTATTCTCTGCTGCTTTAAACCATGTCTCAGTGGCTGCACAAATGTCTGTATCCTTCAGTATGAGGAGGGATTGGAGGGAGTGTAGTTTTTATTTAGCCTCCTGGCATTGAGCAGTAACACTTTGAGCCAATTTTGTTATGTCTGTAAGTTTGTCAGTTTGGCATTGCCTAAACAAGGCACTTTGGTGGTGGGTAAAGTTTTGGCCAGTATTTGAAAGCCTAGTGGGGAAAGGTGCAGACCATCCTCGACAAAGCAATGTTGTCTGTTAACCATATCTTCCTAAGCTGACAAATATTGGATCCCTTTGGAATGGCACCAAAAAGACAGCCAGTTGTTGAAATCAGTAAATTTTTGCTCATACCGTGGCATCATCCTCAATGATGGTAATTTGTTGCTTAATGCGAGGCTCTTACCAGACTGAGACACACAGTCTGAAAGCTCCATAGTGGCTATTATAGTATATAGGGAGGTACAGGTCAGGTCACTTACACCTACATGGACTGTGATGGAATCCTACTGGTATATGTGTTGCATGATGACTTGAGTGCTGCATGATTTGGCAGATCCTAGTTCCAAATAAGTAACTACAAGGTATCTTCTCCTTGTTCAGACTGGTTAGAGGGGCATCAATATATATAACAATGGAGTCCCCTATGACAAGAGTCCTGGGAAGTCTTAGAGGCTTAGTGTTTGAAGGTCCGCTAAGAGTGACAGTATGTTTGCAGTTAGGTGGTGTTTTTTCTGAGTAAATTAAGGCTTGCACAGGCATAGCTTTGACAATGGGTGGTCTGTACAATTTTTGTTGTTTAGGAAGATTTCTTTTAAGTGCCTCAGTATATTTAGTCTATATTCTCTAGTCAAGGCAGGAATCTGTTCTTCATGTGGCAAGGGGTTGGTCATCATCATGTTCTTTGAATCTTAATTACTTGGCACCAGGAACCAGCTGGTCGGATTTCTTATTTGATATATACAATACCTCCGTGTCTGTGTTCAACATCAGTGATGTACATGAAGGACCTCATTTTGGACACCGTTTAGCCAGACTCACAACTGCCATTACTTATCTCTTGCTTGTACATCTTGACTTTTGATGAAAGTTAAGTGACCTGTTATTCACTTGTTTATGTTCTGAAACTGCAGGATAGCTACTTTTTTTTCTGACAACAGACTTCAATATAGCCTTAATGTCAGACTTTTTTTTTCATTAACAACATGACAAGTGTGGCATTTGTAGTTGCATTAGTTGATATTTTTGTAAGTAAACAATAAACTGTCATGTTTTGTAAGGATTATTGCCTGGATTTGTGTCTTTTATAACTTACAGATTTACACAGGTCTTTCTTTCAACCCATTTATGGCTGGATGGTTGGGCTCTGATTTTGTCTGATGAAGTCTTCAGATGTATATTGCAGTATAGCACTTTTTTTGCTGGCTTTGTACCCTCACTGTTTGTCAACCATCAGCCCCCACTTGTGCCATTTGGCACATTCATTCCCCTTCATTGGTGTTAGGGTCAGTTTAGACAGCCATGAGAAAGTGGGTCACACTTTTTTTGTCTTTTTTCCCCCTGCACTAACTGCACACATATGACTATGTGCTGTGGAAAGGCATGCAATGGGCCATCTGAGAAGAATGTCCCTGCTCTTTCTCAAAATGGATTGGCTCCAAGCGGCCCTATCCCTTTTCTCATAACATGAATGGAAGCCTCTCCAGTGTCCACTAGGGAGATTACACTGCCTATTGTGCCACTGAATGCACATGAACTCCCCAACCCCAGGAGAGGCAAATGGACTGCATCCCTTCACTGTTCCCCCTCTCTGTCTGGCTCTTCATGTGTCAGGGCTGCTAACTGGACCCTGGTCACCTGAGTTTGCAGTAGGTACTTCATCCCTCTGCACTGTAGAGCCAGACTAACATGATGTATCACTCAACTTTGTAATCTTTGAAGCCAGTGGCATCCCAGAGTAAAGAGGCTGACACCATTCATTCTCTAACTTCTTTGGGTCCTTTTTAACCCTGTGTGCTTTGTCCTTTGACAGTTTTGTCTCTGCCTCAGATTTGATTGGGTCTTTGGCTGCCATGGTTTAATCTTCATCCATCAACTTTCAATTGAATGTATTGGTCATCTAATTTACACTAGAAAATTAGAGCTACAAGTTGACTGAATCTGTTCATGCAGCAAGGCTAGTAGGCTGTCGCTGCAAATATAAAAGTAGCTGACAAACATCCCCGTACCCGGGGGTGGATCCAGTTAAATAGCCTCCTATAGGCAATAAAAACACTGTAATAGTTTACTCGACTTAGCTAACTCTCTAGCACTGTCTGGCAGTTTAATGCAGGGAATTAAAGTTGTGAACTGCTTCCAAGCTTCATTTTGGTTTGAGTCCCTCAGCTTCTCTTAGCCTAATGTGATTTTGAGCAAGTCAGTTGACTAAATAATTCCCACAGGTCTCTTCTGGAAAAAGAGCATTTGCTGCTATTGGGTTTACCAGTTAATACTTGAGCATTTCTGAATTACCCTTTCTCAGCCTTCTAGTATCTCTTGTTTGATTGATAAATTGTCAGTTCAATGCTCCTGAAGTCTATGCAATGTTTTCAGAAGTTGCCATATCTAAGTTAGGATACAATAGTCCATTCTCATTTTGTTTGATACAGTCCTATGTTTCAGAGAACACCTAACAACTCTTGCTTTAACGAGACATGGAGGCTATAGACTGCTTCCAAATGTCCCATCACTAATGCAGAAACAAAACATAATGTAAATGGCAGTATAATTTAGATATGGAAGACAGCAGCCCCATCCTTTCTACTGCAGTACTTCAACAAAATATTTTTGTCACAGCGCTTCATTGAAAGACTCTTATTCGTAAGAAATACTATTTTACTTTATGTTGGTGGTAATGACTTGATGTTATCCTCGAATAAAAATGTAAATAACAACCAAACCTAGCTTTACAGTTTGTTGAATCATCTAAAGGCAGCCCAGGAGACACAGTATAAGCTCCTCTTACAGCCTGTCTGCACAAACGTATACCTGGCATTAATCTGCTGTACCTGAATGCATGTAGTCTTTGCAGTGTGGTAGCAGAATTCCAGACCTGGGGGCTTACTCTAGACACCCATGTATTGACAGTGTGTGAAATATGCCTCAAACCTTAAATTCTAAGTAGTAACTGCATTATTTTAAGACTTTACCAAGCAATCTCAGGTTTCTTTAGATACAGAAAAGACAGGAATGGTAAGAAAGCAAGATGTTATGACTGCTGTATTAGTGAGTGATCTGTTCACAACCAAACTTGATGCATACCAATCACCCAAACCTGCAGGAAGAAAAGACATGGTATTTTCTTTCCGTGTGGATGGTTGTGAAAAAACGGAGTGCCTTTCTCCTGGTTAAAGTCTAATTACATAAACGCAGGTAAAAGCTGCACTCTCTAAAGCCAAAAATACAGCATCCATGGGACCGGACAACATCCCAGGCTGCGTTTTACATGAACTTCAGAATGAACTGGCTCCCCACTTAAGCACCATGTTCAATAATAGCCTCGCATCAGGCTTTGTGCCCACTGAATGGCGCATGGCAACAGTTATCCCACTCCACAAAGGGGGGCCACCACTGATCCCGGGAACTATCGACCTATTAGCCTGATGAGCTTGGTCTGCAAGGCCATGGAACGTATCATCATGGAACTCATAAACAAAGACATTGGTAACTTCTAAACTCTGGATCCCACCCAGTTCGGGTTTGTGAAAGGCAGATCATGCCTCCTGAACCTGATCGACTTCTTTGAGGCAGTCACCAAAGTCGTAGATGAGGGTAAGGTGGTTCACACAGCCTATCTTCACCTCGCCAAGGCTTTTGACACCATCCCCCATTCTGGAATTATAGCTAAACTCACTAAACTAGGTATAAATCCCTATGTCACAAGATGGGTTGACAACTGGCTCACTGACAGAACCCACACTGTAAAAGTTGCAGACTCCAAATCTGACCTCAAAGCAGTGCCAAGTGGAGTACCACAGGGTTCTGTCCTGGGACCTCTCCTGTTTGGTATCTACTTCTCTGAAGTGCAGGCTAACACAGAAGGCCTCTGGCTAATGAAGTTCGCAGATGACTGCAAACTAGGAGCCATAGTCAAGTCCCCAAATGATGTGGACATCCTACAGAAGGGCCTCGCTGAGACAGATTCCTAGTGTCAAAGCCATGGCCTCAAGCTCAATGCCAAAAAGTGCAGTGTCATCCCCTTTGTTAAAAACTCTGCACCCATGAACTACCACATAGACAGCAATCTACTTAACAATGAATGTGTGATAAGTGACCTTGGGACCCAGGTGGACAGTAGTCTCTCCTTTGATAGTCACATCACCACAACAGTCAGGAAGTCCTTCTACATGGCACACCTCATCATAAAAGGGTTCTCATCCAGGAAAAAAGAGGTCATTATTCTCGTCTACTTGACACTCGTTAGACCCATTATAGAGTCCATTGCCCCTTTTGGAATGTACCCCACTAGACATCTGCAGCAGCTGGAAAGGCCACAGAAGTACCTTGCAAAGAGGATTACTGGCCTCAAACAAATGCCCTACATTGACCGCCTTAAAAAACTCCAGCTTTACTCCGTAGCATATCGCCTACTCTGAGGTGATCACTGCCTAACATATAAAGCTATGTCAAACCCAGAGCTGTTGGACATGCTACACCTAAAGAAATCCCAATCCCTTCGAGCTACACACTCTAGGGACCTAAACCTTGCCACCACAATAAACAGGACATGCTGGAGGGATAGATTCCTGTTCCAGAGACTTCCCATACTCTGGAACAGGCTACCCATCTATGTCAAGCAAAGTTCTTCATTAGCACTCTTCAAGAAAAATATTGATGAGTGGATGGGAAATAGGAAATACACCCCGGGGATCACTTCTGTGTGTCTGCTCAACAGTGGCACAGGAAAATAATTTTCTTGTGTGGCGTAAGCCAAGGAAACTTGTTGGCTAGGCTTATGTAGGCCCTTGGGCCGATAGCCTAGTACCTACCTATGAACCTATAAAAAAATGCTTGTCCCCTTGGTCTGAAGGTCCCAGTTGCACAGACTTTGTCTTGCCAGGAATGTTTAACATCCAATATTACAAACATCAAAAAAATGATTATACAACTGGCACCATACTTCTAGCCAAGAAGATTGCCTTCATGAGTGGATACGTCCAGTGGTGTGGGAAAACAGTTTAGACTGGATTCTGAGTAAAATATCAACAGACACACACACAGACACACACACAGACACACACACAGACACACACACAGACACACACACAGACACACACACACACACACACACACACACACACACACACACACACACACACACACACTTCCAATGACAAAAACCAAACATTTGTTACTCTTTCCCCACAACTACTATATAAAAAAATCTAAATATTAAAACATATCCCTATTAATACAGTTGCAGTAATGAAATATGTGCCATCTAAGACTAAGAATTATAGTTCTCCATCAGGTGATAACCTTTTTCCAGTCTACATAAAATATAGACCCTTTGTTGCTCTTTACTCATAATTCTTATAAGGAAAGGTTCTTGGGAAGCTAAAGGGCCTGCAGCCTGGAAAGATGGTGGTAGTTGTTAAGTGACAGAATCCCTCAGAGGTTGAAAACTGTTGTCCACCTAGCATCCTATGCTTCTAACAAATGTGCTTGTATTCATCATCATCAAACCTCCTTTTTTTCCCCATTTTCAATATAGGGCTGGAGTGTTGTGTTCTGTCGCCATCTCTCTCAATTCAGTGCCACACTCCTGCCTTCTTCACTTATGCCTGACTGTTGCAGATCTTCTCTCACACAACCCATCCACCTATTTGCTGGTATATATATTTACAAGTCCTCCTCTCCAGAACTTTCATGCAGTGTGATAGAGGCCTGATACCTCTGTACAGCCCACAGTTGTGGGTGCCCCCTTTGTTCTTGTACACTGGCATGAGTGTGCTTATTCTCCAGTCATCTCGGATATGCCTTTCTCTCCACACTGCTATGAGTACCCTCAGGAGCCATTTATTCCTTATCTCACCCATCATTGTTATCATATCTGGTGTGACCTCATCTGAGCCTGGTGTTTTCCCTGACTTCATTTTTCTTAGAACTGTTCTTATTTCTTCTATGGTGGGCTCCTCTTCTTCTCTCATCGTAGGCTGTGTCTGGGATAGTTTAGCTTCTGTGGGGTTTTCTTCATTCATTTGCTGCTAGAAGTAGTCCTTCCATCTGCTTTTGATGTCCTGTGGACTGCTGAGCAGGCTATTACTGACATCCCTTATGAAGGGCATCTGACTATCTTCTTTATCTTTTTGTTATTGCCTTACAACCTGATATAGTTTCTTTGTGCCACTTACTAGATCACTTTTTTCAGAAGCTGGTAGAGTGCCTCTGATGCCCTGTTCTTTGCTATTGCAAGTCCTTTCTTAGCCTGTTTGTTAACATTCCTTCCTGGCCTGGTCCATCTTTTCTATCTTTCACTTTTTCCTGGACTCCTCCTTTCTTTTGATGACTTCCTGGACTTCTGCATTCTATTCTGGTCAGTCTTCTTAATCTCCACCTATTTCCTCTTCTCTCAAAGTGCTAGAGCCTGAGTAATTGCTTGAACTGTTGTGCTTTCTCTCCAGTCAACTTCCAGGTCTTCAGCGTGGTCTCTGTTGACCTTAGATACTTCTCTGACCACTGCTTTGCAGGTGATTGTGGCAACCAGTGGCTTATGCTGTGGGCTGACTGTTTCACTGGGGATGACTTTGCAATCATTGATTCTACCCCAGTGCCATTTCTTTACAAGGAGGACATCTACCTGAGTTGCATGTTAGCCACTCTTGTATGTGATCTTGTGACTGCCTGTCTTTCTGAACCATATATTGGCTATATATGGGTTTGTTTGGCCCAATATATGCATTCAGGTCACCCATTATCAACACCAATTCACGCTGTCCTGCTTTATCTAGTAGGTCCTGCAACTGCTGTATGATTGCACTCTTTTCCTCACTATTGCAACCCTGCTGTGGGGCCCAGGCTGAGATTATGAATACTGCCCTATCATAGGCTGAGATTATGAATACTGCCCTATCATAGGCTGAGATTATGAATACTGTCCTATCATAGGCTGAGATTATGAATACTGTCCTATCATAGGCTGAGATTATGAATACTGTCCTTCATTACACTGGAGTCTGATTGCCATGAGTCTATCACTAATTCTGATGACATTCCTCGTGGTCTTCTGAAACCTGTCTTTCACCACAATTCTCACACCATTTCTAGCTTGTCCTCCTCCTGAGTAGCATATTCTAGATCCCAAGCCAAGTGGCTTTGCTGCATTGCCCTTATATCATGTCTCCTGAATACATTAGATATCCATCCTCCTCCATACCATCATGTCATCCACTTCCAAGCTCCATCCTGTCAGTGAACCCTACATTGGCTGTAGCAATTCATATTTGATGTTTGGCAGGTTGATTGGTTTTAAATCCAGCTTTTGCTCAGAGCTATCTCAAGTAACCCAGGCTGGGCAACTGGACACCAGCCAGCCAGTAGCTTATTGACTTAGAGTTGCTGGACTTTATGGTGGGCACCCCTTCCACTGTTAGCATGGGTCCCTGGCATAGATTGGAGTAGGAGAGGTCATCAACCCCTTTATCACTGGCAAATACCCATGCCCATTTAGTGACATTAGTCAACATGTCTGAATCACCTAGAGCCATATTTTATACAGCTGAGAAACTAGCCCTGCCATGACACACAGTAAGTGATCTGTGTTCTCCTACCTTGAGAATACTGTGCACCACAGTAGATGCCCAAAGTGGCTGGTCTGTACAACTTTTCCCCCTATAGGGCACCATGTAGAGCTGCTGCCCACAGCTCCATTCATTGGTGAGTTGGAGATGGAAACACTTAGCACTTTTAGCACTTTTTTTGGTGGTGGGAGGAGCTCCACAAAGACATAGGAAGAACATGCAAACTGTAAACAGAAATTGACCGGAAGTCAGGCTCAAACCGTGTACCTTGTGCATGGGAGGTGAAGACCTTAACTATTATGCCAACAATAACATATGTTAAATGTGCTTGTATTAGTTGTCCATTAATAACTAACTCCTTTCAATAGATAAAACATCCATTACAAACACCTAGCATGGCATTAGATCAGGTTTTGGTGCTGAGATGGCTTGTTACCAAGCTGACTGATCATATTTTCACATATACTGAAAGAGATGCTGTGGTACTGTAATGCATTAAAATGGCTGTAAGGCACTAATCCCAGTAAACCACACCCTTCTACCTCTTGCTTCTTTGAAATGAAAGGGCCTAAATGGTCTGATTATGGTTTCAACGCTATCTGAAATAATGGACAGTGGGAAAGACACAGCAGTGATGATTGTCTTATAAACACTGATGTACCACAGGGATACATCTGGTTTCTTTGTTTACTGATATATGACTTTAGACACATAATTGTACAGTATGTCAACAATCCAGCCTTTATGAGTCACTCAAATAACCTTAGCTTCCTCACTCTTATTTCAGACAAAATTAATGAACTACATGAATAAATCAGTACTGGGATACTTCTGATGTCTTTGTTCAGCATTAGGATGAATAACCATAGATATATAACATTTATCTACTCTGCCAAAAATTCAGGCCTTCTGTGCCATTCAGATAATGTTTCCTTTTCACTAGTGCACTCCTGGCATGGTTTAATGAGCTTCTTGAATGTCTGAATATTCAACAGGTCACTTTTGAACAATAAGAAAACCAAAGCCATGCTAATACTTTTTGGATTAAAAAAAAAAAAAAAAAAACAAGAAAAGGAAAAAAAAAAATCTCCAGGCCCCTCAAATCACTTGTAACTCAGCTCTAGTCTAGCAGGTGACCACAAGGCAGTACCAAGGCAGAAATATTTAGTAGTCCCAACAATCAAAAATTAACATTCCAATATTAGGTAAAAATTTTATAAAATAACTTCTGAAAGTGTGAGTCTAGTAAAGCATTGAGCCCTGAGTGTCATCCAAGGCAAGGCAAATGATATCACAGGCAGTATAACTCTGTTTCTTTATGGTGCAGATATGTATAGGACAATCTGCCTCAAACATCTTAAAGGGTAAGAGAAGGATTGCAGTCAGGTAAGCAGTAGGTTTGTTGAATATACTGTACTCTCAGCTCATGATTACACTGCCATGAAGTAGGCTAGATAAATACTGCAAGTCAGATCAAGTATTAACCTCTTCCTTTCCTTGCTTAACATTTATCCACTAGCAGCTTTGCCCTGATGTGTGCTCTTTACTATTTTCACATATACCTTCTTGACTGTTTAGCCCTACAATTGTTTTCCAAATAAATGTATCAGTTAAGAAAGGTTTTAAAATTGCAATACAAAAACAGAAGACAAAGCTCTGAAATGTATTCTGCTCATTAAGCAGGACAGTCATTCAAAGTGTCAGTAATTTTAATTTGTTTAAAGGCACCCTACGTACTGTCTAAAAAACAAAATGTTATAGTCTGGGGAAGACATGGCTGCTGCTTGGATGTCAGTCGTAAAACGATTCTGAGACGCTGTCATAGAAACCCATTGTAGACATATTTCTAACAGTCACTTTCACCCATCCTTCCCCTGAATTCATGTGTAGCTTCTTACCTCGGTCCTACAGCATACTTTTCTTTTCTCTAGTTTTCTGTACCCATCTATATTGTCATCTCCAAAAGAAGAAAAGCCACAGACCACAGAGACTCTTACAGAAATGACAACCAATGCCAAAAACGACTTGTGTATTAATTGTAAACTTCATCAGGTAAAACACAGTTTTTGAATTCCATTTATATAACAGCAGGTACTAGATCACATGATACTAGGTAATAGGTCACATGATTACCGAGCCCCCAAGCAAAGGAACACATTTAAAGTAATAAAACCACTATTAAAATGCAAGTAAAAAATAAAGGTAAAACTGTCAGGTTCAAAACAAACTCTAGCTCCAAAGCCTTCAGTTTTAATAAGTATGAAATAGAAGTCAAATAATTTAGCCCTGGAAGGCTACCTGCATTTGACTGGACTTGCCAGTACAACTCATGTTTCTTCAAAAGTAGCTGCCAAGGGCCATTGCGCAAATCAGTTGGCACCCTCTCTATAACAACGCATTTAAAAATATGATCAGGAAAACTTCTGATGTGTTTAGCTAGAGCATTACTTTCTTTTTTGTTTTTGATGTCATTGTTATGTTCCCTGATACAATCTTTGAAATGGCATCCAGTCTTGCCTATGTAAAAGGCTGAACAGCACTGACACAAAGCAGCATAAACAACACCCCTAGTAGAGCAGTTAGAAGTTTCTTTTCGCTTTAACTTAAAACCATTTACTACAAACTGCTCATGAGGGATAGTAAATTTATACGTTGAAGAAACCCCACACTTAGCCATTCTAAGATAGTGAACACATTTTTTTACTACTAGTAATGCTGAACCAAATTCTTAAAGTTCTGTCCTATTTTAAAAGTAATGTAGGGTTTATTACTCACTTTACCTGCTATCTGGCTGTCCTCTCTCACGTTAGTCCAGTTTTTGCAAAGAATGATTGCAGTCAGATAAGCAGTAGGTTTAAAAACCACAAAATCCACCAAGAAAAGCACTGGAGAAGCTAAGAAAGTTCTTTTTTAGCATAGTTAAAATTTAATGTTCACTATTCGCCCCAAAGACTTCATCAGAAATGATAAAATACACTTCCCAATCACTTTTAAATCATTAAAAAACATTTGACCAGTCAGATCATCTCAATAATAAATCAATTAAATGCATAAAAACATTTAAAGACATACTACAAAAAATGTACATCTCAAAGTGTCCACACATTTAACACAGTTTAAAACACAACGGCATTCACTCCTGTGTATTCACTTTAGTAATTTTCCTATTTTTTTAAGAAACATTTTATGTTCACCATATCATTCAGACCAGGGGATAAATAAGCAAGTGTAATCTGCCATTCTGCCTCTCTGTGTTCAACATAATTTCTAAAGTCCCCTCCCCTAAGGTCATGTTTAACAACTTCCACTATAGAAAAAGTAAATTTCTTCCAGTTAGAACATGTCAAAGAATGCTTAAAAAGGGCGTTATTACTATTTTTTGTTTTTATAGCATACAAGTGCTCTAATACCCATTTCCTTAAAATTCTGGTAGACATGTCCACATAAAAACTTGGGCATGTTGAACACATCGCAAGATACACTATCCCTGTTGTATCACAACTCAGTTTTTCAGGGATGGGTATGTTTCTTAAAAATAGGAAAATTACTAAAATGTATATATATATATATATATATATATATATATATATATATGGTTCTACTTCATATGACTGAAAGCTCATATGATCGACAACCATTTGACTGACACCAAAACACTAAATCTCATATGGTCGACAGCTCATATTGTCGACACATAAATCCAAAGCATTATGCCCTTTCCCCACTGTAGCGTGACCCTGGAGTAGGAATAAATAGTTAGGGGGGGTGTTGAGGGTGAAAGCCCCCCACATAGGTCTTAAATTTTAAACATACATATGAATACTTTTAACTGAATTGACTATATTCACGTAAATAATGTCGAGGGCTGTGCCCCCACGCCCCTATTTATTCCTACTCCAGGGTTGCACTATGGTGGGGAAAAGGCATAATGCTTTGGATTTATGTGTCGACCATATGAGCTTTCAATGTTTTGAGCTTTCAGTGTTTCGGCTGTCGATCATATTAAGTAGACTTTTATATATATATATATATATATATATATATATATATATATATATATATATAAATAATGTTTTCTCCAGTGCTTTTCTTGGTGGATTTTGTGTTTTTTTGTACTGTGGACACATGGGCCTGCTTGTATGCTGCTTTACTTCTTTTATAAGCAGTAGGTTTGTTGAATATACTGTACTCTCAGCTCATGATTACACTCAGATGAGTAGATTTCTGAGGAATCCTTTAGAGTGGAGTAGGGATGTGGATCTTTATAGACAGCAAGCCACAAGCAAACTGAGCCATGCAATAATGCTAAGGAACATCAGCAATGCTAGTAGAACAGCAATACCAGGATACAGAGCAAAGCACATGCACATATAGCAATGAATGCTGTGAAGGATTCATATGTGAATGCTTGTGGGTGTTCATCTGTCAAGTGTGTGCCATCATTTAGAATAGGAAGTGAAAAATCCATGCCAGTAGAGAGAGATGGCACAAAATAAACAGACATGGAGAAATCTATATAACTGGACTTAGCATATTAGGGCTAGCACGACTGTACAGTGAATATGGCATGTTGGTGTACATACAAAAATAAGAAAATGGCTGATGCCAGAAAATTCATATACACAATGCAGTCAGTCACACACCACTTATGAGTACATTATTTATACCGATAATGGTTGTGTATACATGACGGTGTCACCTACTAAATAACATATCATTAACATGTACTATCATTTTCTTATGTATATTGTCCCCTTTTCTGAATTTAGAGTAAACTATGCATTTATGTGTACAGCATGTAGATTCATGATTTTTATCCTAGATATGCAAATTAAACATTTGCATAGGATAAGGACTAACATTGGTATGAACTACTCCATAGTACCTTAGTTGCATTGTTATTTCAATAACAGGCTCAACTATTCAATTCTGATGAGATCTATTAAGAATTGGTAGGGTAACTCAGACAAAAATCATTCTGGAAACCAAGTAGCATTCATACTGGATTACTATCAATCAAATATTTTTAAAGATTCAGAGCAACTGTGTGTCTTATTCTATTTGTGCCTGCTTCTGTGTACTATGTCACATGTGCAGATGATGATAGCTGACTAACCTGATGCTTATTTCTTGTGGGTTTTGTGTGGCAATGTTGGATTCACAGTGTAAAACGGGCCACGTAGTATATCACATAGCATGCACTGGTTTCAGCATGGCAACTACTATGCTTTATGCATTGTTATATCCTGTGCATCTCTACTGTGTGTATTGCTGTCTTGAGACAAAATTCTATACCAGAGGTTGCCTCTTTTCCTCTGCTAACCTATACTTATACTGAGCTTTGCATTCATGGGGAGCCTGTCCACCTCTGCTATCCTTCTGGTCAGTATTACCAGTCTTGTCTCCATCCAGAGGTTGTTGTGGTGCTGCCACATCAGTGACTGGGGTAGGTTGGTTATCTGGACACAGTCTGCTACCTGTTAAGCATGCAGTGTACCACACACAGCAACTGTTTTGCTATCCTTTTCAAGTTCATACTGCAGCACACACAATTAATGCATTGCTAGACAACATGAATCCTGTACTTACCAACTGATTGCACCTCTGTATAATCACTCTGCTGGAAGAGGTAGTGAGGGTCACAAATGTGCCATATGCTGATATCAAGTACATTATCACCCTACTGAATGAGCATGTTTGTTAATTATGAAACCATCTGCATTGAATCCCACCTACAGACACAAAAAATGAAAACCATTCTTGTTGATGTCTCTGCCCCTATATGGACCAGGTGTTTATTGCAGCAGGTATGTAGTCCATGGCATGTGGGACTTGAGGTCAGTGGTCTACATCACAAAAGCCTTGCTTGATGGTTTTATTTGTGGTTGGGTTGAACCAATTATGATCTTTTCACAAGTACATAAAAAAAAAACAAGTATCATCATGATGGATGCCTTGAATGTCAATTAAGAGATGCAGTTTTATAAGTAAGGCACTTCAGATATTAGAGATGATAATGTGTGGGTTTATTATTAATGCATATAAAGTGTTGTTAAATGAGCATGTTATACGCTTATACATTTCTTTTTAAACTGGGATTTGTTATTCTCAACTAACAAATGTAATATTTGATTTGAAATTTGATATATATATATATATATATATATATATATATATATATATATATATATATATATATATATATAAATCATTCTAAGTGTAAAAACTTTAGCTGAGGCAATGCATTAAACTTAAAATTAACACTCGGATTGTCATGGAAAGTAAACCTCCTCGGAAGTGCCACCTTATGGAAAATAAGTTATTCTAACCAAAATAGATGATTTTCAGTTCGCAAATAGTAAAAAGCTGATGGGATTCAAACCAAAAGAGAAGTGTACAATCTGGAAACCAAGCTAATGGTTTATACTATCATTATCTATGACTCCGATTTCTCAGTTTGGTCTCTGTTGCAACTAGTCAACAATGTTTTTTTACTTGGACTGTAATACATGCTGCTAAGCTGCCATGGTCTTAAGCAACCAGTGTAAAGACTGCCTCCATATTTGCTGTAAGACTAAAATGATGTCCTAATCTGGTATGTCTGCCACATGCTGTAATTGATGACATATAACCAAATTATGATGTCAGTAAAACAGAGAATGGAGCTAGTCCAGAACAAAAACTAATAAACCAAACACTGGACTGAGAACAGCACACACTGAATATTCTTTATTCACAAAATATTTCATGCTATAGTAATATCAATGGCGGTTTTGTCCAAGTATCCCTCAGGCTTCTTCAGACAAAATATTTGAACAACGGGACAATTACCCTTATATACATTCAATAAAATTGATAAACTAATTAAAATGCTTAAAACCATACAAACATACAAGAAGCAACTCTAGTATAATCTATCTTGTCAATACAAGATATATGTAATCTATTCAAGTATTTCATAACCACACTATTAGGACATATTAAAAACACATAAAAATATT
Organism: Protopterus annectens; assembly: GCF_019279795.1. Lineage (NCBI taxonomy): Eukaryota > Metazoa > Chordata > Ceratodontiformes > Protopteridae > Protopterus > Protopterus annectens. The sequence continues at coordinate 1,378,324,073 of NC_056745.1, read as the reverse complement.
TTTGTGTAACTATATAAACATAGAAAATGTATGTTTAAACCTATATAAAATGTATAAAAATAGTGGCCTGATAAGTACAATGAAAATATTGATTTTTTTTCACAAAGTTTTAAACTATATATTAAAGCTTAGCTGATCTAAGCTTTAAAAGGGGCAAAATAGAAATATGATCATTTAATCCAAGGGGTTTGTTAGTTTCCAGTGTAACCTGCCAAAAGGTTTCTCTGAACTCTAATTTGGTCTCCCAAAGACCCTCTCTTGTTTCCCTTGGAACCATCTCCAAAACAAAGAAAAGTAATTTAGCCTTGGTACATCCTAATGTATGTCTATACGGGGCATTTGTACCACATCTTTTCTTTACATCATTTAGGCCTTCATATATCCTGCGTTTGAGATGCCTTTCTGTTTTGCCAACATAAAAGACATTGCATGCTTCGCAGGTGACCAAATAAGCTAGGCCCTGTGAGTTATAATTAGAATAATTCTTGCTATATAACACCTTTTGTCTAGAAGTGATACAAATTTCTTCTCCCTGTAATATATATTTGCATTGGGCACATGCCCCATACCTGTATGTACCTCTCCTTTTGTGGGTAAAAACCCATGCATTAATGGTATGTTCTAATAAATTCTTGATATTCTGTCCTTTCCTGAAGACTATTTTCAAGGGTTTTTTCTTAAACACCTCTAAATCTGTAAACTCAGAAAATTTCTTCCATTCCCTTTTAATGACATTTTTAACTTGATTAGGCATTCCCACTAAAATTAGTTACCAGTGCCCTATCAAAGTTATTGTACCCTAAATTCTATATGGACCTAAGACAGGTGTATATTTGTCTTTTTGTCCCTGTACTACTTCATCTTGAATCGCCTGAATAAGTTTCATAGGGTATCCTTTTCCTTCAACATTTTTTCTAAATTACTACATTCCTTTTGAAAATCTGAATCCAGGGATGTCATACAGCTTATACGAATGTACTGTCCTTTAATAATGCTCTTTTTCTGAAATAATGGGCATGCATTATTGTAATTTATGTAAGTATTAGAAAAAGATGGTTTTCTGTATACCATAGATTCAAACCCATTTTCAATCCTGTAAATAGTCACATCAAGATAGTTAAACACATCAACCACTACCTGATGTGTAAACTGAAGAAAGGTAGTAGTGTGAGATAAATATTCCATAAATTCCTTCAATAATTCCACATCCCCTGTCCAGAAGATACAAATATCATCTAGGTCTCTAGTATACAGTTTCCAGTATTGTGCATAGGGGCATGTGTGTACAAATTTGGTTTCTCATACAGATAAAATAATATCTGCATATGTGGGGGCACAACTGGCTCCCATAGCTACTCCCTGTTCCTGCCAATAAAACTCCCCCTCAAAAAACAAAAACATTTTTTTGAGAATGATTTCAGCTAGTTCCAAGCAAAGGAAAATGTCGTTGTCTGTGGTCTCTGTTCTGATTTGGAGTGCCCTCTCCAACCACTTGAGCCCCATATTGTGTGGGATCACAGAGAAGAGATCCACTATGTCAGTGGTTACGAACTTCAGTCCCGCTACATTGTATTCCGGAATTATTCTAGCTAGAAAATCCCAAGAGTCCTTAAGGATGTGTGGACGAACTCCCACCAATCATCTTAAGTTTTTAATCAACATATTTAGCCTAGGGTGCTATCTTAGAGCCTTCCCAGGCCACAGTCGGTCTAAATGGGAGGTGGCTTTAAGCATTTTAATTAGTTGATTTATCAATTTGATTGAATGTATGTAAGAGTAATTGTCTCATTGTTCAAATATTTTGTCTGATGATGTCTGAGGGATACTTGGACGAAAACACCATTGATATTATTATAGCATTAAATCTTTTGTGAATAAATTACTGTATATTCAGCATGTGCTCTTCTCAGTCCAGTGTTTGGTTTATTATTAAATTATGATATCACCTTGTTCTATAGCATAGTGCATTAGCCCACTAGGCTAACTCAGCTCTATTAGATGTTGCTAACCAGGAACACCGGATTATATAAATGTATCTTAAAGAGAGTATGAGATCAAAGATGTCATTTCATGTAGACCAAGAAAACTGATTTTAGCTGAAAAAATTATTTAGGAGGCTTGCTTATGATGTGTTTTGAGCTATGATGCCCGCAGATTCTCACAGTTGTGTTTAGGATATCCGGTTTGGACCTCAACAGGGCCCTGTATGTGGCCAGGTACCATATTTGCTGCATTGCCTGTTACGCTAGTAGGTATATCCCTGGTCATTAAGCCTGAAGCTGTGACTTGGGTTGGAGTTGTACTTGAGATAGTTGTTACCCTCTTTAGATATACATCTAAGGGTGGCCAGTTTATATTCTTCATGCTTCAAACTGAATGGCTTGTATTTAGGGGCAGGTGATCTTTACCTCATCACTCCCCTTCCTGGTATAGAGTGACTGTTTTATTATCATGTATTATTATTTTATTATCATGTATTATTATCATCACTTCATGCAAAGTATTATTAGCATGCGTGTATTGTATGTTTATATTGGATTTCCTCTATCTAAATAAATATTATGTATAGCAATATTTGTTAGGCTTCTCTGCACTTGTTCCCGATTGTACATGCAAACATAATCAGTTAACCTTGTATTTGTAGTGTTTTTCTTCCAAGGTCTGCTGTATAAATGGGCAAAGTCCACTAAGGCAAACCCAGTAAATACTGACATTATATACACATAGATAAAACTGCAGAAGCAATTGCATTTTATAATTAACTATGTGTAAGAGAAAAACAGCAGCATGTCATAAAGGTAAACTTAAAGAGAGTTGTTTTTAAAGTATTATGGTACAAAATGTTTCTTGTTCATACATAAGGTGGCATAGCTCCTATTAACACTAAATGCTGATTCAAAACAAATACATTTGTAAGACAGCTCTACAGTCAATGTCAGGGATAGTTTCAAAACTAGAAGGCATATAATTGTCAAACACACTGTCATAGAGGTCATGTGGAATTGCAAAATAAGGCACATAAGTTATGATTTCAGAGCTGAAAATGAAAACTCTTGCCACAAAAGACACATACCTCAAAACAACATTTGACCACATGACCATTCCTTATAGGCGTAATAATCCATGTTCTGCCACTTAAACATTTCTGAGGTGAACGCTACATATTTTGTACCAGAAACCATTTTGTCCACAGAATTATGGAGAACTGTAGCAGAGAAACACTCCAGAATTTTCTGAAGTGGAACCATTCAGACTTAGACCTAATAACTTGATTAAAGTGTTCAGAGACTGGACAGACTCTAACCACGTATACAGGAGCGGCCTTAGGTCAACTGGTGCCCTAGGCAAAAGGGCTCCACTGTGCCCACCACCACAACACCCAGTGCCACCATCCTGGTCTACCTACATTAAATAAATACTGAAATAAGCTAGTTGGCCTATGCCTAACGCCGGCTATGCACGTATATTGAGAATGCTTCTGCTTTTGGACTGCAGTTGAATTCTGTTAACATCTTCATTTAGTTGGCATTATATAAGGCTTTCATTCATTTTCTGTTAAATTATGCCCAAGTTTTCTCACTGTGTTAATACTATGTTCTCATTAATGTTACATATCACAACTAGAAATGGGGCTTTACTTGATGTATGACCATTTACAATGTTTAAAACTGTTTTGAAGATGCATCATCCGGTGTCATACTTTTTTTTATTTTTGCTACTTTTCAGATTCCTGGGGAGCTGTCGGAAGTTCTAATGTTGTTATTCTTTTACACGGCTTTCCAACTTCCAGCTATGACTGGTACAAGGTAAGACAGTTAAGAAATGATGTTCTGTGGCACAGAAAGAAGAGACTTTTATGCATATTCAAAACATATTTATTTAAAATTAATTTCATCCCTGTCCATTTTTAAGTGCAACTTGGATCTATTGATGGGAAACAAAAAATGTACCCTAGGAGTGCCTCCTGTACTACTAAGGGACAGAGGCAGCTCTTAAGTGCTTGACCCCAGTTATTCTCATTAGGGGTAATATATAATTATTGACCATGAGATGGGTAAGACCAATCTACATCCAAATGGGATAGGTTATTTTGAACACAAAAAGGGAAATGTGCTACGCTTAAAATGGCAACAAGGGCAGCTAGCCTAGTGCTTACCTATGAACCTATGTGATAATGTCACCATGAGTACCAAGTGGCTGACAATGAACAGCTTTGTCAAAATAAGACAAACAATGTTGATGAACTGATATTGCTGTACTTGCTTACTGTAGTGCCAGTGCTAAATTTGACAACATTTGCTAACTGTGTGTCTGAATGAAAGAGGTTATATAGCTAATGATTTTACTGTCATGACCTCATTTTTTTAACCTTACAAAAATTATAAATTGCTTTTTAGCACAAATCTTAGGTATACAAAATAATTTTCACTGTTTCACATTATTATATCAGTATTTTTACGTGATTCATGCAAAGGCAAACTACGAGGGGGTGCTGAAGAGTTCTAAGCCTGACCAAGAATGGAATGACGTGGAGCCATGAAACTTGCAAGTTATTCACCATATTCACCCCTAAGTTCAATACACTTGGCACATCATATCTTAAGTTTCTGTAACCCTGCCAAAAAAGTCTCAAGTTTGGTCACTGAAATCGTGGTCCGCTGCTGGATTCACCTCCAAATCACTAAAACTGCCACCGTTTCAAACTTTTTTAAGGTTTGGAAACAGGAAATAGGTGGCCAGATCTGGAGAGTAGGGTGGATGGTCTATACACTCAACCCCAGTTTTGTCAAAACATCCATCGTTTTGCCAGCCTTGTGAACAGCTGCATTGTCTTGCAAAAAGAGAACTCCTTTCTGCAGCTTCCCTCTCCTTTTTTCTTTCAATGCTTCCTTTAATTGGCACAGCAAGTTACAATAGTATTCTGCATTAACTGACTGGCCCCTTGGAAGATAATCATTATAGCACCTTCCTGATCCCAAAACACTGTGGCCATGACCTTTCCTGCTGACGTTTGGGTCTTGAACTTCTTTGGCCTTGGCGAGCATGAGTGCATTGCATGGACTGTTGTTTTGACTCAGGATCATAGTGGTGTAACCATGTTTCTATGTAACAACTGAAAGGCAGGAATGAAAAAGAAAAGCCGCTCGACCAACAACGCCAATACGTTTATTATAAAACAAGTGTTAAGCGCTTTCAACTGTAAAATCAGTCTTCTTCAGAACACATAAATTAAAAAAGAACTCAGTATAAATACACTGATATCTTAATTAATTGGCAAAAACGCGCCAAAATTCTAAAAGCAACAGAACAAATTATTGCATGTAAAATGGAGTGAACACATTTATACAAAACTATATAAAAAGCATACAAATGAAATCCAGTACATAATAAGAAAACATAATAAAATAATTTACTAATATTATATACTAAATATTTCATACCATAATAGTTAGACACAATAATAAGTGTATGAGTGTATAAATGTATATGTATATATTACTCTAATGCTAAAAAAGGTTTAATACTAATGTGATCGTTGATGCCAGGAAATCTAGTGGCATCAGCAAATATCTGCCATTTACTTTCAAGTAATGCTAAAAACATCTTCCAATTCCCACCACAAGGGGAACATATAACCTGATCGATAATGGCAAAAACAAAATTATGTTTGTTCCCTTTATCTATAATATGCCTAGATAGAGCATTGTTGCTGTCCTGCTTCTTTATACTATAATAATGCTCATATATACGTTTTTTAAAACAACGTTCTTTTTTTCCTATATAATAGGCAGGGCAACATACACATGTTGCTAAATAAACCACTTGCTTGGTGTTACAGTTTCCATTCCTACACTTGACAATTGTATGGTTAATGTCTTGAAGATGAATACTGGTGACTTCATTAATATATCGGCACTGATTGCAGGAGTCACACTTCCTGGTGCCTTTAGTATAATCTATCCGCTGTTTAATACTACCTGCTTTTTCTAATAATTTCTTCAAATTAGGTGCTGTCTTATACACGCATCTGGGGATATGATCCCACTGCTGTCCTATATTGTGGTTGATAAATACATCCCAATGCCTCTGCAAGATCTCCTTAATAGCATGTACAAAGGGGGTATATGTCAAAACACAAACCCTATGGGATGATAACTGATCATATGGGTTTCCTCCAGACAAGTCCTTAATACCAGAACTATTCTGCTCCGATTTCCCTAATAATGGAATATATTTATGTCCCCACTGCTTAAGGACATATTGAGTAATATCCCTAAGTATATATTCAGGATACCCACGCTCATAAAAAAGATGAAATATGTTGGATATCTCTACCTCTAGCATCTCTTGTGTAGAAGTCATCCGGGCTGCTCTGATACATTGCCCCTTAACCACATTACGAAAAATATGAGGTGGATGATTGCTTGTAAAATGAATATAATCGTTTGAAAAAGTTGGTTTCCTATAAATACTAGTGGCAAATCCTTCATCATGATGACTAACCATGACATCTAAATACGCTATTTGTTTGACACTATAATTATGAGTGAACTTTAAAAATCCCGTTGTCCTATTAAGAAAAGTCATAAACTCATCAATCTTATCCACAGGTGCCTTCCATAATATGAACAAGTCGTCCAAATATCTAGCATAGAACTCAATGTCCACATAGTATTGACTTTTAAACAGATATTCCAATTCCCATGACAACATCACTAAATTCACGAAAATGGGTGCGCATGACGCCCCCATTGCGACTCCCTGAGTTTGTCTGAAATATTCCCCCTGAAATGCGATATAATTATGATCTAAAACTAATGACATCATATCACAAATCAGGCATATCTTGTCCCAACTAAAACCCGAAAATTGTCTTAAACTGTTGGCAAAATATTCCAGTCCAATATCCTTGGGAATGCACGAAAACAGATCGACAACATCAATTGTCAAAAAAATTAAATTAGCACTCCATTTTAATAATAATTATATCGCATTTCAGGGGGAATATTTCAGACAAACTCAGGGAGTCGCAATGGGAGCGTCATGCGCACCCATTTTCGCGAATTTAGTGATGTTGTCATGGGAATTGGAATATCTGTTTAAAAGTCAATACTATGTGGACATTGAGTTCTATGCTAGATATTTGGATGACTTGTTCATATTATGGAAGGCACCTGTGGATAAGATTGATGAGTTTATGACTTTTCTTAATGGGACAACGGGATTTTTAAAGTTCACTCATAATTATAGTGTCAAACAAATAGCGTATTTAGATGTCATGGTTAGTCATCATGATGAAGGATTTGCCACTAGTATTTATAGGAAACCAACTTTTTCAAACGATTATATTCATTTTACAAGCAATCATCCACCTCATATTTTTCGTAATGTGGTTAAGGGGCAATGTATCAGAGCAGCCCGGATGACTTCTACACAAGAGATGCTAGAGGTAGAGATATCCAACATATTTCATCTTTTTTATGAGCGTGGGTATCCTGAATATATACTCAGGGATATTACTCAATATGTCCTTAAGCAGTGGGGACATAAATATATTCCATTATTAGGGAAATCGGAGCAGAATAGTTCTGGTATTAAGGACTTGTCTGGAGGAAACCCATATGATCAGTTATCATCCCATAGGGTTTGTGTTTTGACATATACTCCCTTTGTACATGCTATTAAGGAGATCTTGCAGAGGCATTGGGATGTATTTAACAACCACAATATAGGACAGCAGTGGGATCATATCCCTAGATGTGTGTATAAGACAGCACCTAATTTGAAGAAATTATTAGAAAAAGCAGGTAGTATTAAACAGCGGATAGATTATACTAAAGGCACCAGGAAGTGTGGCTCCTGCAATCAGTGCCGATATATTAATGAAGTCACCAGTATTCATCTTCAAGACATTAACCATACAATTGTCAAGTGTAGGAATGGAAACTGTAACACTAAGCAAGTGGTTTATTTAGCAACATGTGTATGTTGCCCTGTCTATTATATAGGAAAAACAGAACGTTGTTTTAAAAAATGTATATATGAGCATTATTATAGTATAAAGAAGCAGGACAGCAACAATGCTCTATCTAGGCATATTATAGATAAAGGGAACGAACATAATTTTGTTTTTGCCATTATCGATCAGGTTATATGTTCCCCTTGTGGTGGGAATTGGAAGATGTTTTTAGCATTACTTGAAAGTAAATGGCAGATATTTGCTGATGCCACTAGATTTCCTGGCATCAACGATCACATTAGTATTAAACCTTTTTTAGCATTAGAGTAATATATACATATACATTTATATACTCATACACTTATTATTGTGTCTAACTATTATGGTATGAAATATTTAGTATATAATATTAGTAAATTATTTTATTATGTTTTCTTATGTACTGGATTTCATCTGTATGCTTTTTATATAGTTTTGTATAAATGTGTTCACTCCATTTTACATGCAATAATTTGTTCTGTTGCTTTTAGAATTTTGGTGCGTTTTTGCCAATTAATTAAGATATCAGTGTATTTATACTGAGTTCTTTTTTAATTTATGTGTTCTGAAGAAGACTGATTTTACAGTTGAAAGCGCTTAACACTTGTTTTATAATAAACGAATTGGCGTTGTTGGTCGAGCGGCTTTTCTTTTTCATTCCTGCCTTTCAGTTGTTACATAGTTGCTGTGTGCTTCAGTTGTGGTGCAGGTGTAACCATGTTTCATCAGCAGTAACTAGTCATTCCAAAAAATTGGCACAAGCTTGACAAAAGTTCTGCAAAATCAACTTGGAAGTGTCCACTCGACGTCTTTTCTCATTGGCATTCAAACATTTGGGCACTCACTTGGCTGACAGTTTCTGTATACCCAGCTGCTCATAAATAATAAATCTGAAAAATTACACTTCTTTACAACTGAGTAATTGTCACTCTGTTTTCATCCTACATTCATAGATTTCCTTTGGAGTTTCCTTCTGCAGGGGTAGGCACCCCCTGACAGCTTGGAGTTCCACACTTGAAAATTCCACACTTTTCATTAACATTTATTTATTTTATTTATTTAACATTTGTTGACCGGGAAAGTCCGACTAGGTTCCACAGATCCTGTTTTCAGCAGAGGCCCGGGGAGAAATGCTCCAGAAGCATGTCTTTAGAATGTGGGAGGAAACCAGAGTACCTGGAGGAAACCCACGTGAATGCAGGGAGAACATGCAAACTCCACACAGAAGGCACCCCAGCCGAGAATCGAACCGGAGAACCTCTTGCTGTGAGGCGACAGCATTAACCGCTGCACCACTGCGCCGCCCAAAACATGGTTTAATCAATGATCTGAGACCCTTTCAAAACATAGCCTTATGATTCTGTAAATTGGCACTTTACTACTACTAACTTTTAGTAGAAATTAAAGTGCTTACAGGACACTGGACCTTATCAGGTACTGGACGTTGGTCAGTAAGATCTTTGTATTAGAACTTGCATCTCGCAGATCATCTGAGTAATATGTACAGTGTGTCAGTTTTTCTTCTGACTTGTTTTAAAGATTCAGTTACAGTTTAAACATAATTCAGAATTGTAATTATACTTCACACAGAAAACACTGTGCCTTATCAGAAGTTAACATAAATTCATGGATATTAAGACTGTTTGTTTTCAGGGGGTGGAAATGGGAGCTGTAGCAGATGTCAAGATACGCAGTCACTTGGGAAGAAACTAAGACAACAAGTAATTTGTTGGAGTAGACACAGGATAGGTTTAATTACATTTACACCCTAAAATTAATAATATTATAATGCTTCCTGTGTGGCTTGCAATCTCATATGCCCTTTGGAGTTTAAAAATTCAGCAATAGGGCTCTCTAATAATCAACTTTTGGCTTTGATTTAAAATAGTAAAATACATGAATTACTCCATTTCTCTAATAAAATTTAGTTTCATATAATTCTTTGAGCCTATCAGTTACTGATTGATAGATTGTCGTAAGCTTTACCAACAACCAACACAGATTTAACAAGCAAAAGAAGGACTTAAAATTAACAGAGAGGTTGAAAAGAGGGCTGCTGTCATGATTTCAGAAAATTAATGTTGAAATAACATGTTTCTGTTTAATATAGTGCGGTTATTGCTATAAAAGGGTATTGAGCTGTGAAGCTCTGTGTTCTTTTTTACTGCTACTTGAAGTCTGATTGAAATAATACAAAATTCTGAGGATTCAATAAACTCCATGGAGGATTACCACAAAGCCTACCCGACATTTGTGTTTTTGTGATCAGCAGAAGTGCTAATTACACAATCATGCCGTGCACCTTGTTTAAATTTAAACAAACATGGTTTCATGGCTAGCAACAGTGTTGCTGGCCAGGGAACTGTGTAAAACAACATGGCCAGCAGCAGACATGTAAATCTGTTTATCTATGGGCAAACTATGTCAGCGTGTTTGTATGAAATGCCACAATGATTACCAGAGTTATTAATACAGCAATGCATATATTTCCAATATATTACATGGCAGTGTATACGGAGCAGAGTATTGTGGAAACCTGTTTCAGGCAGACTGAACAAAAGGTTGGGTAAATGATCAGTAAGAGCACATAGACTGCATATATAAACAAGACATGATTGATATCAACAATTGGCTTAGCTTCTGGTATCAAGTCCAGGAGGCTGCAGTATCTTTCAGCCTGGAATGAGATAGTTGACAGGCCACGTTGCTTCACCAGAGATGGTCTGCACTTGTGTCCTCTAGGCTGTCGGTTACTGGCAAAAGTGCTCGCCTCCTCCATAGTGCCTTTTTTAGGCAATGTCAAAGCAACAAAAATTCTGACATAAAAAATCCACTGGAGGCAAACTCAAGGTTCTGCTGTTTAATGCTAGGGAGTCTAAACATGAAGCAGTACTGAAGGAAATTGCCAACCTGCTAGCTGACAGATTTGGTGAAATCTTCACCCCCGTGGACCCACAGACCATACCCCAAAGCATACCTCATCACCCCTACCCAGCATGGTTTCTGCCCTCATCACAGTGCTACTACCACTCTCATCTCCTTTACTAATGCCATCTCCCAAGCCAGAGACAATAATAAACTGGTGTCATGCCTCTTTTTAGACCTCTTATAAGCCTTTGACTCCCATGCCTTTCTCTTCACTAAACTCTCTCAACTAAATCTCTTCTCTGCAACTTTCTCCTGGTTCACCAGCTACCTCGCTACCAGACAGCAATCCATCAAATGGCTCTCTGCTCTATCCCCCTTTCTCCCCATAAAAATGGGTGTCCCTGAAGGCTCAATCCTTGCCCCCTTCTTTTTAACATTTTTACTAACCATCTCCACATATCCTGTCCTCAGTCATCCCTTATACAGTACGCAGATGACTCCACTATCATCACCATTGCTGACAACCCCTCTGAACTCTTCACCCTATCTGAAACTTGGCTTACTAACAACCAACTTATACTAAACCCTAAAAAGACAAAACTTCTCCTATTCCTACCCAGATCTCTCTACCACCTTAAATCCTCTTTTGCCATCTCTTCATTAAACAACACAATTATCACTCCTGAATCCTACACAAAACTTCTTGGCGTGATCATCGATGACCAGCTGAAATTTGGCCTATCTCCAGAATTTCACTTTCCCAAGCTTATCTTCTCCCTAACCTGTTCTACAGCTCTCAAATACTTACTAACTTACAGTCTTCCCTACTATTCAAACTCAAAACCACATACAACAAAGTAGCCAGATTTTCAGCCAACCTCCCTCCAAAATACTCTTCAATCACTTAGCTGGTTAGAGTTTCACAGCCAACGCTTAATTACTCATCTCCTCTTCATCCACACTGTCCTAAACAATCCCTCCTCCTGTCCTAGCATAGCCTCTCTTGTCTACATCTATAACCCGTCACACACCCTTAGGAGCTCTGACCTTCCCCGGGCCTCTTGCAAATTCACAAACCAAAAAAACATCTGGACAAAACCTATATAGCTACCTTCCAGCTGTATCTTGGAATAAGTTTCCCATGGCCCTCAGAATTGTCACCCATGCTCATGAATTCAAGAGATCTCAGAAATTACCATTCAGTATCTGGAGATGTCCCTGCAACCATCCCAACTGAAATCTTGCCTTCCTTTTCCCCCTCCCTAACCGTCTTTTCTTCTTCCTCCTGTTCCCACAATCCCACTATGACTTCTATCATCCTGTGTATTGCTATTATAATTTATTATTCTGCACTTCATTGACAGCTTGCTCCTTTACACCTCCCCAACACTTACTACTTATCTGATTTGCATAATTTCCAAGATCTCTAACATGTTCTGCATCCTGACATCTTCCCTGCTCTTTTTGTATTTAACTTTTATTATCTTTCTCTTATTTCCTTTTCTCCTGTTAATTCCTTAATGTTTGGACAATTTGTACTCAGAATTTTATTTACTTGTATTTTTTATACTTTGAATTCTGTACTTATCTAAATTTTTACTGTGAATTTATTGTACTTGTATAATTTGTACTGTGGAGCTTTTCTCCCCGGGCCTCTGCTGAAAAAGAGCGCAAGCTCAGTCAGACTATCCTGGTCAGCAACTGTCAAATAAATAAATACCTGACAGTCCTTGGCCACATATCTCCAGAGATCAGGCCATACTGTGCTCTCCAAGACTAAAAACACGGCATCAGTGGTAACAGATGACATTCGAGGTTGCTTACTAAGCAATCTAAAACAAGACCAGGCAGACCCACTTAGCATCCTCTTTAACCATAGCCTGAGAACTGCCTTTGATCCATCAGAGTGAAAACAGCAACTGCAATCCCCTTGCACAAAGGGAACTATAGACTCATAAGTCTAACCAGTATCATCTGCAAAGCCATGAAAAGAATCAGCATGGCCATTATCAACAAGGACATAGGTGCCCTTCAAACTCTAGACCCAAATCAATTTGGCTGTGATGAGTGGATCATGCTTATTAAACCTAGTAGACTTTTTTGGCGAAAGACATTAAAGACCTGGATGAAGTTAAAACAGTGTATACTGCTTATCTTGACCTGGCCAAGGCTTTTGATGCAATCCCCCACTCAGGTATCATTGAGAAACTCTCCTATTAACCCTTATGTCACTAGATAGATAGCCATTTGGCTTACTGACAGAACACGTAGTGTCAAAGTTGGTGACTCAGCCTCTACCAGTAGAGCCATCGCCAGTGGCATACCACAAGGATCTGTGCTGGAGCCTTTACTGTTTGGAATTTATTTTTTGGAAGTCCAGGCAGCAGTTGATGGCCGTTGGCTTACCAAGTTTGCTGATGTTTGCAGATTGGGTGCAATCATTGAGTCCACCAATGATGTTAATTTATTACAGGAGGGGTAACACAGACATATGATAGGTGCCAAAGCCATGGTCTACAACTAAATACAAAAAAAGTGCCATTATTACTGCTTTTAGTTCATCATGGACAGAGGTAGTTGGTGTTGACCATAGACTCACTCTGTAAATTATATCCACCTAATAAGGACAATTGGTGTTACCTATGATGAACATGGCTAGGCTTGTAAGGGCTGTAAGACCGCTAGCATAGCAAATTCCTATGAAACTATGTACCTATGTCAACAATTATCAGGGTATATATTACTACAGCTGTTTATAGGAAGAGCATGTACTGTAATGGCAGCAATGGCCATCAGTACATTAGCTCACATCAAAGATTGTAATACCCTCTTGTAGCCATACTGTACATCCACACCTCAATATAACTTATGTCAATGACAGCAAAACTGACATGTTAAATGATCATAGGGTCATAGGACACTATTAGTTTGATTGACAACTTCACATGAAATCCTAGCCATTATTATAAAATGAAAATGAACATGCCTAGACTATTGAGCATATGTGTGTAGTTGTTGAATTGCATTACATTCTGCCACTGTCCATATGTCACATGTGTAGTACACCATGACAGAATTAGCAATCACACATGCAGTGGTCTGGGTATATCTTGCATAGGCTCATGGAAGGACTGTGCTTCATGATGTGTGATTGCACATTTGACATGAGGACATCCTTCACTCCTCTGGAGGAATGCCGTCATGTGGCCAGAGGACAAAGGAAGATGTGTGGGGCTACATGAATGGTACCCCAAGTGGTAGTAAAATTAACTATTCCAAAGATTACAAAATGACCATAATGTACCAGCAATCAAACACACAGCAGTACACCAGGCCTGATATGAACATTACACCTGTGTAGGCATAGAATATGAATGTCCTGCAATGTCACTGTAGCAACACCACAGATGTCTGACTGTAACACTGTCACATTGCAGTATATGGAGTGTGATAGCATCATTGTATGCTGTGGAGAACATGTTGTGAGCCCTGTAGGGCATGGAAGTGGAGTCGCATTCAAGCGTAAAATTGTATGAAAAGTATTAGTTGTATGACGCAAGTAACTTGCTGTCATATTAGAACACCTGTATGTGTAGTTAAAGTACATTGGAACCACAGTAGTTAATGTTACTGCCACAGCACAGGTTTGTCTTGAATGCTGTCTGAGTGCTTGTTACACAGGATGACATAATTATTACATGTTACAGCAAGTGTTGAAAATAGCTGTGTACTCACATATCATTCTATAACTACCTACTTACAGAACACAGTATTTAACACAAGTGCCAGAGCACAATTCTAGCTTTTATAATGTTGGAAAATATTTTATGGCTGATGACATCAGCAGGGTCTGGTAAGAGGAAGATGACAATAGCAGTAACCCACATGCTAGTGTAAAATGCCATCTCTAATGTTAAGCAAGTGCACACACACACACACACACACACACACACACACACACACACACACACACACACACACACACACACACACAGACTTTGACTGCTGTGAGATTAGAACCCCTACCTAAGTACACAGATCAAAGAACTCAGTACTTAATGCAAGTGCCATGGCACAAGTTTGACTTTTACAAGGCTGCAGGATCATTTGTAATGGATGACATCATCAGTGGATGTTTGATAGAAGACATTGGGAGGGCTGAATGAAACATATTTGTAAGAATATTCAACTGTCAAAATATCGGTACTGCATGGTATTGTAGTGATGACTGCAGGATACACAATTATGCTATTTTGACTAGACAGGTACACACACCAGTTGACTGTAATGAGATTAGAACCTCTACCTAAGTACACATTTTAGAGAATGCAGGACTTAATACAAGCACCATTGCATAAGTCTGACTTTTGTAAGGCTGAAGGACAATTTATAGTGGATGACATCATCATTGGATGTTGGATAGAAGATGTTGGGAAGCCTTTCTTAAATGGATAGCTAGCCATGTACAACTGTCAAGACATTAAAGATCTGCATGTTACATCATTGATGAGTGTCCAAAGTGTATCATTTGCTGCTGTGTTTCTAATATGCAGGTATACCTTAAAAAGACAGGTTGGCAAACTATTTGCAAACAGCTGTCCACATTACTACAAATACTGGAAAATCTGAATGTGTATTGTCATTATAAAGATGTGTATGGTATATAAGAAAGCACTTGATATTTATTTCTGTAGTGTAGTTGATATGTTTGTGAACAAGTGCTGAGATACCAAGTTTGAAGTACATGGGTGGAGGTAACAGATAGCTGCAATGTAAATATGTATTCTTTCCTTAAAAAAGTGCCGACCCTTTGTGTTTTTATATGTACTTTCATGGGAGGAGGACTAAATGGACAGTAAACATAAGTAATACATGCTACTGTGCACTTTTCATAGTGCAACACAGAGCAGTGGGGTTGCACGATCAATGGGAAAGAGTTTGTGCATGTGAAATGCACATTTCTACTGCTTTCCATGTTTGCACATAGTTAAGCAGCAAGCAAAGACAAGCCTCATTGCTAAAATTATGAGAGTTCTTTGTACTAAGACTGGGAAATATACCTGCTGCTTAGCTGACTCTGTGGCAGCAGGTGTAAATGCAGTGACACATTTCTTTTGGAGACTAGATGAGATAGGGTTCAAATCCAGGTGTGTGTAATAGTTTTAAATAAGTATTTATAATGCAATGAAATAATTCTTTACTCTACATTCACTGTGTGTTACCTTAGTGCAGTGTGTTTAAGCAGCATTGTGTGGAGGCAACCACACTGTTGAAGAGCTGTTCAGCATTGCATGGCATTGGTGTGAGTTGCCAAACTCAATGCAGAAGACAAAAAGTGAAAGGCTCAATTGCTTTTTTTTTTTACTTGTGTGTTGTGTGTGATTTTATTTTTTGACCAGATTAAAGGTGTTAAAATTGGATGATAGTGTTGAAATGTGGGGCCAAGCAGGGGGAAGAGCAAAGAGAAAACAATATAGGAATGTGCAGGAGGGAGGTAGGAAAGAACCGTGACTATCTACTCCTTCAACAGAGTACAATAAATATGTATTGAATATTGGCTGAATTTGGACTGCCACCTCAAAGAAGAGGGGTGACAACAACGTAATCGCGTTGTATAGCCAATTGGACTGAATCAGGTATGTCAAGAAGATACATGTGCCATGTGGAGAGCTATATATAGGACAATATTTTTTGTTTTTTTGTGGACAGGTGCCCATTTTTTATTTTTACTTTCTAAGAGAGGAATATTGGGTAAAGGACGTAGGTAATTCTGGGTCAGATAAGTAGGGTAGGTGAGAAAGCAGATGCAAACAAACAGGACAAACAAGACAAGACACAGGGCTGCTGAGGGACATGACAGGTTGGGGGACACCATGATTGGGGTTAGGGAAGGGACACCAGATGCCTGCCCATCAAACATTGGGACAGTGAGAATCTAGTCCTTACATGCCGGACAAAGAAAAAAATGAGATAAAGTTTGGGGGTGACAAACAAAAAGAGCTAACATTGGTACATTCATATGTGGCATACAATGCATTATCACAATGATTAAGTATTTTATCTGATCTTGTACATTTAAGTATATTTCTTAACTACAAACTATAATTAAGGATTGCTCAAAGTAATCCTTGCAATGTGCATACATTGCACATATGCTTGCTCCAGTTATACAGATTAAGTTAACAGCAGGGCGTTTATGCCACTTGTGTAGAAATAAATTTATGTAATGTTTTTGAAGGATTTTACTATTTTATATTTGTTACTTGTGGTATTTGACCCAACACCATCTGACTACAGTCTTAGACTTGACTCTTACAGTTGGCTTGTGCTTCAGACTGAAGCATGCATACTTGCTTTTACAGTTAAGATGTGCATGCTTACTTTTACAACTGTATAGAAAAGAAATACATTTAGAAGCTAAAATAATACTTCATTTGTGCTGCATACATACCTTTTGCTTCCCTCAGTCTCTGTAGATGCATAGCATAGGCCTGTCTATTCACTGTAATCACTGCATTTACTATGGAATAAAGAGAAGAGAACAAGTGAAGAGCATTAACCATACCAGTCTTACCTATATTCATCTTTCTGTATACAATGAATTATCTTTATCAGTATACTTACACAACTGTGGAATGTTACCAGTCTTAAACTCATCCAGCTACTGGTTGAGTGTATCCCTCTTGCACCTTTTAAGGTCATTAAAGTGATGGCTACACTGTTCTTCAGTGTGTAGAATGCCAGTTTCACTGGAGACAGCCTTGGCCAGACTATTCTAAGCCTCAGACTTGTACTGGGAGCTGGCATAGTCCCCCTGCAAAAGCCTTCAGCTGTGGCACTTTACAAGGAGTCCAATGAAGATTCTGGACTGCTCAGCATCCCACCTCTGCACCCTAAATTGGGTATCTTCCCTTCTACCACCAAACATGTCCAACCAGGGAGAACAATAGCTAAAAATGATTTCCACCAATGTGTGTTATCCCATTTACTGGTAGTGTGTAAACCTGAGCAACAATGTCAACCTTGTTTGCATGACATTAAGAGAAGAGCAACAGTGCCAAACAAAGAGGAAGCATTTTTTGAAACTGGAAGGTTAATGTGACACTTGGCATTAGTTTGAGGGTTATTTTCTGCTGGAACTGTTAGGTGATTTAACTTTGCAGACATGTACTGGGGGCATACATTTCCTGACCTGACACATTTTTGGTTTGGCTTTATGCACTAATAAAACTGATTTTTTTAAATGTGGGATTCAAACCTATGCATAAGAGACCAAACATTTTCTTCCACAGCAGTGATTTTCCATCCTTGCCCCAGAAGAAATGCTTCTAAGACATGCTCATGAATTATATATATAAATACACATGACAGATTGAGGGGTTAATCATGTTTGTGTGTGACCTGAGAATGTCCTAATTTATACAGTCATTTGTGTACGAGTCTTATTGAAGTCTGAAGACCATCCAACACTAGACAGCACAATTGTAATTACAGAAACATAATAGTCAATATACCCTCTGCATATAATTCATATGAGCTCCACTGCTATACATGTTATTTATCTTTTTTTCTAACATCTTTATTAAATTTCCACGTGACAAAGGTAATCTTACATTTATATAAATGAAAAACATACAAGATGAAATCACTTTAGTTGTAAACACTTTATATCACAGACACCACTGAAACAACTGTAGTTGTAAACATTACTAATCACTTATAAACATTCTAGTCATTGGCAGTTAAGCATTATATAGCTCATTCAAATCCTGCCATTTAAACCTCATTCCTGCTCTGCATATACTTTTCCCACAATTCCCATTTTTTCTGTATAGTTTGCTCCTTCCCTTTTCTAAAGATCCAAATTCCAGTTGTTTTATCTCAGTTACTATATTCACTACTTCTAGTAAAATTGGTCTAGACTTTGATTTCCATTTTCTTGTGATTGCTTTTTTGGCAACCACCATAATTAGACTCAGCAAGGCTTTACTGTGTCTAGGCAATTCCAGTTCTGTAGCATAACTAAAAAAAAATCATCTCCCCAGTCAGTCCAATCTGCCCACCCAGCATCTCCGACAGAGCAGCCCGCAGGGAATCCCAAAAGTCTACCAGCTCATCACACCTCCAAAAATATGTTCCCAGCAACCTCTTTTTGCCCATCACACCTCCAGCATTTGCTATCAACCTGAGGAAAACTTCTTTGGAGTCTACTTGAGGTATAAAAATATATATGTAAACATTTCCAGGCAAATATCCTAAATCTTCTAGACTTTGTTGCATATTTGGGAGATATACATATATCCTCCCATTGTCTCTTTGTGAATTGCTTATCCAATCTCTCTTCCCAATCCTTTCTAAGCTCCTCTGATTGATTCTTGTAATTATCATGCAGTATTTTATATGCTTTACTAATTATTCCTTTTTTAATGGCAGCTTCTGTTCTACATTCTTTTAAAAACTCTACCAGTGCTGGTCTTTCATTTAGGAGCCCCTATTTCTTTCCCTTTGTCTATATTCTGATATCAATCCTTGATAGGGAAGGCATTTTCTAACTTGCACTCCAAATACATTTTTGGCCTCTTCCCATTCTATTACCTTTCCCTTTCTAGTTATGTGGTCACAATACCTTGGTTCCTTTGCCAATTTTCTCCAATAAATTCCAGCCCTCTCTTGCCTATTATTTGTATCCATGACCACAGTGAGTCCTACTTGCAAAATCTCTTTTCTCCATTCTTGTATTGGTTTGGTTATACATATTGTTATTTTTAATTATGTGTAATTTTTTATGTGATATTTAATATAAAGTGAAGTGGAACAACAGTAAAAATATTTGGAATTTCATTTATTGGAACCCAGGACCATCTGTATTGCAGCCCTAGTTAAATAACACTTGTATATCTTCTTATTCATTATTAACATCAGTGTGTTAACCACCACACAGTGACACTTAGCATGTTTTCATGGTGCCCTACCTACTTGATAGAATGTATCCATTTTGAAATTGTCTACTGCCTGCTTCCTCTGTGCAGGTGTCCTAAACCTGCAGGTGTTGGGCAAGATTGCTAACTGCCACACATTGCCGCTAAGCATGATGGAAAGCAAAAAATTCAGCAATGTATCCTTTTTGAATTTGAGAATGTCTGTATCCTGTCTGCAAGTGTTCTGTCTGCTTCTTGTGTGGGCCATTAGTCCAGGTTTGCATGATGGTAAGCATTGTGCAGACAAAACAAGCAAAGCGAAACTTGTTTTATACTTGTGAGACATGTTTATTAGGTTTCATCCCTAAAAGACAAAAGTGGGACTTGAACCATGATCTACAGATAGTATATGCTGTGTGGATCAATGTGCTTAGCAGATGTGCTACACATGCAGGTGATTCACAGGAATAGTTGATGTGTTGGTTATCAAAAAAGTACATTACATTACATTTATTGTGTTTATCCATTTCCCGTATTTGCTCTAAGCGACACACCATACAAATAGTGGCATTAAAAGAAAAAAAGAAAAGAAATGTATAAACAACACTATAGTGTGTGTATGTGTATATATATATATATATATATATATATATGTTAGTACATATGAAATACTTTTACACAATTATGGATTTGAACTCTCACACCAGTGAACCTTCAAAACAAAGTAAGGGTGTCTTATCCCTGTTTGTCACAGAAACAGCTTTGCAGCTGAGAATGAAAATCATTGTGCATACAAGCCAGTCCAAAATCATCCACAGTATTAGCAATCATATGGCACTTGCACACTTCTCTGTTGTTTATACGTGCATTAATTTCAGTTGTAGTGGAATGAGTGATCACACAACCATTTATGACTATTGTTTGCAGAAATGCAGCTCTGTCTTATCTCGGTATGGTGTTCATTCTTCTCTTATCTGAGCAGTAATTTGAGACATGCAGGTTGTAAGGAACTTTGTGTCATTTAAAATGTGTGAGAATATTAAATGGCAGTAAAATACATTTTTCTACAAATCCAGGTAGGGCTGGATGTTATTGAAGAGAAACTGTGAAATGTGTGTGGCTTACTTACATTTTAATCCTTGATTTTATATTTACATTTTGTAAGTCTAACCTGGATGACACACCCACTGGGCTTAAGGGACCCTAAATTGCTGTTGTGTTTTCCTTCTTTACAGTTTCAATCCATTAGCAACAAACAATGAGGGAGTTTGCCTGCACTATGTTTACATTTGCTACATGGAGCCAAGAATTTTGGATTCAAAAATTCTAATAAGTTCACACCTCATTTGCGTATTCCCATGCTCACAGGCCTGAATCTACACTATAAAAAGGTAACCGTGTAGCTAAGGAACCTGAGGGGAGGAGACTTGTTTATGTGGATAGCACAGCAAAAGATTGCTATCACTTTGGATTTACAGTGGATATAAAAAGCGTACACACCCCTGTTAAAATGTCAAGTTTTTGTGATATAAAAAAAGTGAGACCACAATAAATCATTTTAAAACTTTTCCCACCTTTAATGTGACCCATAACCTGTACAATTCAATTGAAAAACAAATCTGTTAGGGGGAAAAATATAAAAAATAAAAGAACATACAATAAGGTGGTTGCATAAGTGTACACACCCTTAAACTAATACTTTGTTGAAGCAACTTTTGATTTAATTACAACATTCAGTCTTCTTGGGTAGGAGTCTATCAGCATGGCACATCTTGATTTGGCAATATTTGCTCACTCTTCTTTGCAAAAGTGCTCCAGATCTGTCCGATTGCAAGGGCATCTCTTGTGCATAGCCCTCTTCAGCTCACCCCACAGATTTTATATTGGATTTAGGTCTGGGCTCTGTCTGGGCCATTCCAAACTTTAATTTTCTTCTGGTGAAGCCATTCTTTTGTTGATTTGGATGTATGCTTGGAGTCATTGTCATGTTGAAAGGTGAAATTCCTCTTCATCTTCAGTTTTCTAGCAGACGACTGAAGGTTTGGGCCAAAATGACTGGTATTTGGAAGTGTTCATAATTCTCTCCACCTTGACTAAAGCTCCAGCTCCAGCTGAAGAAAAGCAACTCCAAAGCATGATACTGCCACCACCTTACTTCACTGTGGGGATGGTGTTCTTTAGGTGACGGAAAGTGTTGTTTTTGCACCAAACGTACCTTTTGGAATTGTGGCCAAAAAGTTCAACCTTGGTCTCATCAGAACATAACACATTTTCCCACATGATTTTTGGAGACTTGATGTATTGTTTTGCAAATTTTAGCCAGGCCTGGATGTTTTTCTGTGTAAGAAAAGGCTTACGTCTTGCAACCCTACCCCATAGTCCAGACATATGGAGAATACGGGAGATTGTTGTCACATGTAGTTCACAACCAGTACTTACTAGAAATTCCTGCAGCTCCTTCACTGTTGCTGTAGGTCTCTTGGCAGCCTCCCTGACCAGTTTTCATCTTGTCTTTTCATCAATTTTGGAGGAATGTCCAGTTCTTTGCAACGTCACTGTTGTCCCATATTTTCTCCACTTTTTGATGACTATCTTCACTGTGTTCCATAGTATATCCAATACTGTGGATATTTTTTCTACCCTTCTCCTGACTGATACCTTTCAATAATGAGATCCCTTTGATGCTTTGTAAGCTCTCTGCGAACCATGTATTTTGCTGTAGCAAGTAACTGAGTAAATGTTAGAAAAATCATACTAGGACAGCTGAACTTTATTTGGGCTTAATCAGAGTCTCTTTAATTGATGGCAGGTGTGTACCCAAGAAGACTGAATGCTGTAATTAAATCAAAAGGTGATTCAACAAAGTATTAGTTTAAGGGTGTGCACACTTATGCAACCAGCTTATTGTACATTTTTGATTTTTATATTTTTTCCCCTAACAGATTTGTTTGTTTTTCAATTGAATTGTACAGGTTATAAGTCACATTAAAGGTGGGAAAGGTTTTGAAATGATTTATTGTGGTTTCATTTTTTTATATCATAAAAACCTGGCAATTTAACAGGGGTATGTACACTTTTTATATCCACTGTATCTGCAAATAAGATTACTAATCTTAATAAGGTATGATTGCATTTTTAGTTATATACTGGATATGCTCACGTGTCACTAGGCAAAAAAAAAAAAAAAAAAAAATATATATATATATATAGACATAGACAGAGATATGATATTTCTTGTTTGAACATGTGTCTCATTATAGCGTTCTTCAGTTGGTGTGTGTGTATTTCTGATGGGCGTCATCAGCCACGTTTCCAGTGCATAACCTGCATCCCCCAGTAAATGGCCCTGTGGGATATCTGTCCTAGTAAACATCTCATACAGTTGAGAGTTATGTTAGATATGTGAGTTGTGGTAATTGCCTGGGTTGCCAACACACACACCTTCAGGATGATTCCCTTAGCATTGCACATGATCTGGCAGCTAATAGAATGGTAGCTCTTTCTATTTACGTACAGGGTAGAACTCCTTCATCATTGTGGTCTGCCCCTCAGCTGGGCGGGGAAACAATATGTACTCACTAGAATGTTGCAGCAAAACAGTCAGGAATTTATGGAGGATCCTGGATGCTGATGCCTTTGACACCCCCAGCATGCCCCCTGTTGGTCTCTGGAAGGTTCCTGTAGCTACACATACCCTGGTCTCCACTGGTATTATCTCAGTTGAAGACGACAGATGTTGGAGAGTTCCTGTAGTGCGTCTCTATCCACCCTGTAGCACTCTATATAATTTCTACCTCATGCAGATTATGAAAAGTTAAATAGGGTCTAAAAACCCTTCTCCTTCTTGGCCGTGGTCTATCAGCAGCAACAGTGGCATACAGATGGGCCTGCTCCACATACACATGAGTAAGAGCAACAGCAGCGCCTAACATTCTTTCCATGTAGCCTACTTTTCATGGCTGTATTCCAGTAGATTTTCGAATTCACAGGGAAATCCAGCAGTGAGTCTACACAGTTGCTCTATAGCTTGTTGAATAGCTCCTTCATCCTGGATTGGTTGATTAGTATACAGTTGAGCTGCTTATGTTGTAATTACCATGCCATGTTGTTTACCATATTTGTGTGGCTTTACACATCGTGTAAGCCACTTACTGTATACAAAATGGTGTGCTATTGTGTGCACACAGTTTCAAGCCCATGTAGGTTTTATTGAATCTGCACAGATGACTTTTTATTTTGCTTTAACTGTTTCAGTAAAAGGATCATAGTTACACAATAACAGTGTGAGGCAAAGGGTAATGGGGAATATAAGATACCTAGGCATGTACACTTAAAAGTTCTTGCCACCTTTTTCTAGAATTTAATTGTGCTTACCTCTGAAGCCAAGTAGGGCTGTACATGATAACGCGGGCATAAATCTATGTCACCACATCCAGTCATCAAATCTAGCATTGAATCTAGCTGAAGCAGTACTTTGTTTGACTGGTGGTGGTAACATATTCCTTAGACTGGGACTACATTGAGTTAGGAACCTATCCCTTCAGAGAGTCTTGTTTATTGTTGGTATACATTTGGGTCCCTAGTATGAGTATTTGTGCAATAATACTTATCTTGGCAAAGTAGACTTTGAGTAACTGCAGTATTGTGATAAAAAAGTCTTTCAGCTTTTCCCGGTTAGGGGTCGCCACAGTGGAACTCCGGTCCACTCATGATTGGCAGTGGAGTTTTATGATGCCAAGTTGCCAGCCCGACGCCCAACCTTCAATGAAGGCACGCTCATTCATGCTCACAACTACTTGCATGTCTTTATCGTCACTCGACCGTGGGGAGGACTTGCAGACTCCACACAGAAGGCGCTCCAGCCGAGAATCGAACTGGAGAATCTCTTGCTGTGAGGTGACAACGCTAACCTGTAGTATTCTGATACTTCTGTAAAAACACCATTTGAGCTGTAGCGTTCTTTCATAAAGACACTGTACTGACAAACAGTTAAAAAACTGGTGTACAGTGAGCTGGTTGTGCCACTTAGAGTAGATATCATTGTAAACAGGTGTGTACAAAGAAGGACAAAAAGGAGAGGGCAGAGTAAGTGGGAAATGGGGACAGAAAAAGGACTAGGAATGTAGAAACAGCAGACAGCAGAGCATGTGAGTATAAGCAGCATTAGTAGCACTTGACTCTAAGGTGCAAGAGAGTCTTCTTTTATTTTTATTTTTGTGTAGACAGATCAGATCATCTAGCGTTGATTTTTATAAAATCATGTGGCTAGCTCTGACATGGTACACAGTCTGATCCATGTTCTGTTGTCTGGAGGATACTGCACACCACACTGGATACACAAAGCCGATGATATACACCAGTCTTACCCTCACAGGTGGGTCTATATTATAACATCAAAGTCTTAAAACTTCGAATGTAATAATATCAACCCCAATTCAGCGAACCCTTGAAATAGCGAAGCTGCAGAACACTGAATATTTTCCTAGGGAAAGTATTCGGTGGGCCATTTCTCCGGCTTCACTGTTTCCTCGACTGTGGTGCAAAGGTGACGGACCGGGTTAAGGTAAGTGTGCAAACAGACCGAGGTAAGGTGAGTATGTGGTAGTTAGGGACCTTAGGGATAGGGAGCGGGTAAGGTGAGTGTGCGTTAGTTAGGGACCTTAGGGTTAGGGAGCGGGTAAGGTGAGTGTGGGTTAGTTAGGGACTTTAGGTTTAGGGAGCGGGTAAGGTGAGTGTGCGTTAGTTAGGGACCTTAGGGTTAGGGTTGGGTTAAGGTAAGTGTATAGCTAGTAGTGTATGTATGGTTTAGTGTAGGGTTCTGTGAAGTGTGTATGTGTGGATAATGTATTTTGGTGTGCTTGTGCTGTGTGTGTGTATTCTCGGAACAGCAAATTTTTTCCCTTGGAAATAGTTCGCTGTTCTGAGCGTTTGAGCATATCACATTTCGAGATTCCAAGGTTGAGCTTATGGTGTTTGACAGTTTGGAATTTTGATAATGTGATATAGACCCCTCTCAGGCACCCCCTAGAGTGTGTGTTGCTGCCCATGATTTCACTGAATATTTGGGTGTACCTTGTTGGCATACCTCTCATGCTCAACATAGAAGGTTGGATATCAACCCAGTACCTTCTGTCCTTGAGGTGGAAACACCTGGCATGTTTTTGTGATGTGGAAGAAACCACCCAGACATGGGGAGTGTATACAAACTCTACCCATACAGAATTCTAGAATGGCTGGAAATTAGGATAAAGCCCTGTACCTTGTTTAAGTGAGGCAATGACCTTAGCTATTATATCAACCAAGTGAGAGATGACCTGTGACAGTCGGCATGACTATCAAGGATGATAGGGGAGTTATACTGAACTGAAACAGATGATGACAGTAGATACAGTACCCCTTCTGCATGTAGAAGAATGCCAGTAATGGGTTGATGATGATGACTTGTACCCAGATCAATACTGAGATAAATATAGGACTGTTTATTAATGGAAATTAAAGACCTGCTATAAAAAGTATATTGCTAAAATTTTACAATGTATAATTTTTCTCAAACCTGTACTCAGGACCTTTCTCACATTTAATGTGTTTGTTACTGCCTCTGGACTAGCATGGAGCCTTTAGTGAGGTACTGAGGGGTGATTGTAAGGCCAAATTAAAGAAGAATCCGTTTCTGACAGTTAAACGCAGGACCTTCCACTTTTTGTGTGGCTGTCACTGCCTCTGGACTCTCAAGGAGCTTCAGAATAGTTTAAATATTCCTTAAAAGTCCTTTCTTTTCCATCTGATAATCCCTAGTGTAATGATTTTATGGTGAAATCTGACACAGGCAGGCAGAATGCAGTAGAAAGCCTCTGTGCTGACCTGTTTTGGAGTCATGGATATAAAAAGAAAATAATTAACCATTGTCTGGAACTGGACCCCAGTACCATGCACAACTCTTGTTGTCACTGCCTTTAACCCCTGTCATGGCAATTTTTTTAAAGATCTTTATTAAATATGACATTTTTTAAAAAAGTGACAAAGGTACACATACAGTAATAGAAAAGAAAACAAACTGTAACTGTTTTTCCATTGTTATGTTCATGCACTATACATACAGTGGATATCAAAAGTTTACACACCCCTGTTAAAATGCCAGGTTTTGTGATATAAAAAATGAGACCACAATAAATCATTTCAAAACCTTTCCCATTAGTTTAAGGGTGTGCACACTTATGCAACCAGCTTACTGTACATTTTTTATTTTTTATATTTTTTTCCCCTAACAGATTTGTTTGTTTGTTTATTTTTCAATTGAATTGTACAGATTATAGGTCACATTAAAGGTGGGAAAAGTTTTGAAATTATTTATTGTGGTCTCATTTTTTTATATCACAAAAACCTAGCATTTTAACAAGGGTGTGTAAGCTTTTTATATCCACTGTATATGTTTCTTTTTAACAATTTTCATTCACTGAAGCATTCAATAAATCGTGCAATTCCAGCCTTATTTTAAATTTTACTTCTCTTCCTGAATATTGTTCTGTATATAGTTTTCCCACAGATTACTTTATTTCTATGGGATGTGTTACTTCCCTTTTCAAAAGATCCTACCTCCGTTTCTTTTATCTCCCTTTTTGAAAGATCCTTCTGCCACTCGTATTGTACATCTGAATAAGATGAAGAGGCTTGGGTGTTCGTGTAAGTAGTTCATTACATACATGAATATCAGGATGGATGGCAGGAACATTAAACTTAAATGAACTAATTAATTGACTGACTACTACTACATACATGCATGCTGTCACTCTGGCTGCTCACTCAAAATGGCACTCTTGCTTACACTTGCTCAGTAGCTATATGCACGATTGACTGACTACTACTATATACATACATGCTCTCACTCTGGCTGCTCACTCAAAATGGCACTCTTGCTTACACTTGCTCAGTAGTCATATGCACGTGCCCACTGACTAGAACACTTCTTAAAGGTACATCACACACTCTGATCTACATCCTCCCTCTTTACAGAGCTGTCTCATGTTGACAATGCCATTTGAATAAGCATGCAATTATACAGACAATAATAAACAAAACAACAGTCATGTCCAGGTTGCTGTGTATCTGGAGCTAGGTCTGGAAATGCAACCTGATCTTGTAATGTAATAGTTAGGACTGGGTTTAGCAAAAGGGACAGTCACTGGAGAATGTTCTGCTGCAGGACTCTTGGGGATATTCTCAGGAGCAGGGATTGCTGACAGAATGTCCTCTGGAACAGGAACATTGAACAAGTCACTCTGAGAATTAGTCTTTATTTTAGGCAAGATGCAGTAACACTGGCTCAGACACCGGTAAAAAATGTTTCCGAGTCTGCCTAAATCTCATTCCTTGTGATTCTACAATGTATGATCTCGACTGTTGATGCACACTTTTCAAAAATCTAATGCAATCAAAAGCTTTTGATGTCTGCATCCTCACTATCTCCCCTTCTTTTAATGAATTGAGCAGTTTGCTGGTCTTATCATATTAGGACTTCTGGGACAAACTCTTTTTCAACAGTTTGACTTTTACTGCTTTGTTGCTCTAAGCACATGGAGCCAATAAATTTCTTCTGTCTTGACTTAAGTCTCTGGGCAGGTGAACCAAGATGATCATCACAAGGAATCTTTCTGAGATTTAGCAAGTTTAGAAAAGCATCGGTATTGTCACATCTGGATTTCTCTAACAGCTCTTTTGCACTTGGAACTGCATGTTCAGCCATGCAGTTTGACTGCTGGTACTCAGGACTACTCGTAATATGAACAAAGTCCCACGTTTTAACAAATTGTTTAAACTGCTGACTAAACTGTGCATCATTGTCAGAAATGACTCTGTGCAGACTACCATGGACAGAAAAATGTCTCTTCAACTTAGTAATGATAGTATTGGATGTTAGACCAGGAATTAGCTCAATCTCAAACCAATTTGAATAAGAGTCTACTACCACCAAATAATGTTGATCATTCCACTTGAAGATCTCTGTGGCTACTGTCAACCAAGTAGTTCAGGAATCTGGCATAACTGAAGTGGTTCCTTTTGTAGATGCGGCTTTCTACTATTAAATAAAGAACAAAATGAAAGTACTTTCTGAATATCTCTTGACATAGAAGGCCAAAATACTAGGCCTCTTGCCCTTCTTTTGGTAGAATCAGTTCCTGGGTGGCCACGATGCAAGATATTAATATACTTTTTTTGTAAGGATTTTGGAAAAATCACTTATGGATCTTTCATGATGATACCATTGTCTGACAAAATCTCATCTCTGTAGGGAAAATACTGCTGCACTTCTACTGGTAAACACGATCATTTTGAAGGCCATCCTCAACTGATAAAGAGGTTGAGCTTCTGGAGAATTGGATCTGAAGCTGTATGAGTTCTAAGCTCACCAAGACATGTGGAATTAAAAATTTTCACTTCCATGACTTTAAAATCAGGTTATTCATTCTCATGCTGTTCTGTGTTTTGACTAGGCAATCGGGATTAGGTATCAGCAAGATGAAGAAGTTTGCCTTTTGTGTAAACAAGATTGAAATTGTACTTTTGCAGTTTGAACATCATATGTTGCAATCTTGTTGGAGCTGTATGCATAGGCTTTGTCAAAATAGTGACTAGAGGTTGGTGGTCAGTTTTTATCTGGATAGGTCTGCCATAAATATAATCATGAAACTTCAAACATTCAAACACAATTACCAAGAGTTCTTTCTCAATCTGAGCATACTGCATCTTGGCTTGGGTAAGAGGCCTTGATGCATAGGCTACTGGCCTATTCTCTTAAAGTAGTTACTGGTTTGTGAACATCATAGTAGCATAGAGTGGGTGGGCTGTCAAGTTTCTTTTTCAAGACATCAGATACTCTTTGGTATGTTCTGACCAGGACCAGGTTACATCTTTGCATGCCAGCTTTCTGACTGGTACCGAAAATTAGTTTAAGTCTGGGATGAACTTGCCTAAATAGTTGATCATGCCAAGAAAATATTGTAGGGCTTGGACATTGTCTGGAGCTGGCATCTCAAAAATTGCTGTCTGCTTGGAAGGATCTGGTCGTAAGCCTGAACTGGTAAACAAATGATCAACAAAAGTAACTTCTCGTAGCTTGAATTTACACTTCTGAGGATTTAGCTTAAGATTCACTTCACAAGCTCTTTCCAGAACTTTCTTGAGGTTTCTATCATGTTCAACTTCACTATTGCCTCGTACGAGAATATCATTTACTATAATAGCACATGGATAGCCAGAAAAAAAATTGTTCCATCGCATGCTGAAAGACTTCACTGGCAGAATTTATTCCAAATGACATTCTCAGAAATCTGTACCTCCCAAATGGTGTACCAAATGTGGTTAGCAATGAAGATTTTTGGTCAAGCAAAATTTGCCAAAAATTATCTTTTCGCATCTAAGACAGAAGAAAAAAGTGGCATTTGGCATGAGGGCAACAGCCTCCTCGACTATGTGCATAGGATGATAAGGTCTTTTCAATGCTTTGTTCAAATCTCTTGGAGCAATATATATTCTGAAAAAATCTGAGCTTTTCTTATGTGCTATTACCATGCAGGATAGCCATTCATTTGGTTCTTCTACCGGACACATTACTCCTAGTTGCACCATTGTCTCTAACTCAACATTGACTCTGTTCTGCATAGCTACTGGAACTTTCAGTGCTGGTCTGATAACTGGTCTTACCTCGGGGTCTAACTTTATGGAGTACACAACTGGGAGTTTGCCTAGTTTGTCTGCAAAATATCACAATAGTCAGAAAAAATAGTTTGGGCGAAATCTGAGCCGTTCTCATTCAAGCTTACATGGTGGACTACTTTGTTATGTGAAAGCAGTCCTATTTTCAAACTGTCTCTGAGGCCTAATAATGACTGCACATGTTTCTTGACTGCATAAAACTGCGAATTGCAGCTGTTCCCAGCAGATTAACATGACAGCACCACTGAGCCTTTGGTTTGAATTTCTTCACTACCATAAGCAACAAGCTTTAAACACTTTGTCAAATCAAGTTGCCCTGCATCTTTTACTCTAGCAAACATTTCTGCTGACATAACATTGCACTTTGAGCCAGTATCTACTTTGAGCTCTACAGACTCTCATTAATCCAAACAGTACAAAAGATTTCATTCTTTACCCACAAATCTACTGCATTGACTGCTTCACCAAGCACTGACACACCATCAATATAAAAAGTAGGGTTGCAGCTTTCTAATTGATTAAATTACCTCTTTGAATGCTCTCTTTTAATAAAAGAAAGTGCCTTGTTTGATTTACAAAACCTTTTGAAATGAATCTACCTTGGCACTGCTGAACAAAAGCTAAGCACTTTTCTCGTTTGGGTTCATGGTTACCACCACAATTATGACAGTTGACTATGAGGCTTGCTACAGGTTTTGTTGAGTCACCGTTATGCTTTGCTGTGTGCACCCTGGGCCTTACTGAAGTTGCTGTGGGTTTTGCTGTGGCAGCCACACCCTTAGGCCTGTATCTTTTAACCTCATTCTGGATACTATCCACATTAGCTTTGGAAGGTACTGGAAGCAAGCTTTTCTCATTTGTAAGCACGCGTGTGCTTTTCTGTAAACTCGTATATCTAACAAATCTTAATGGCCTTGTTTAACATTAAATCACTGTCTTGAAGCAAAGTCTTTCTCACTGTGTCATTATTAATACCACTCACAAGCTTTTATTAGCTCATCTCTCAGATCACCAAATATGCACATTTCAGCCTTATTTTTTAAGTCGGTTATATAGGCTGCAAAAGTTTCTCCAGGCTTTTGAGCTCTTGTGTAAAATAAGTGCCTTTCCATTGTAATATTCATTTGGGGTTACACATTTCTCTAAATTTATGTTTTAAGCATTCAGAGTCTTCCTGCATTTCAGCCTGTACCCTAATATAGTGGTCTTCCCCCTCCCCTGGAAATATAGCAAGTGCATACACAAATGAGTGCTGTCTTTCTATGGCTTCTGAACCAGCTAAATTAAGCAGAATAAATGCCTTTGTATGTGTGTCTTAGTCAGAAGAAGTATTTGTACATGTGTCTTTGTCAGAAAACTTAGCCTGTATGAAAATATCGTATTCCTGCTCAAACACTCTCCAATTTTCTGGAGTATTGTACTGATATTGCTAACATCCTGGCAGATAGATTCAGTGCAAACTTCACCCTCCTCTCACCTCCAAAAGGGCCCACAACAATACTGGAAAAGTGTAGTGAAAAGTGAAGACTCATCTCCAGTGGATTCAGGCCCAGAGGATGGTGCCTTTTTAAGAATAGAACGTGGGCGTTTCCCCGCTCTTATAACCTTTACCTTAATGAAATAGACATCTGGAGGAGATATTTGGATGACTGCTGGATGGTGTCGAGGTCTGATGTTGAATCCCTGCATGAATCTGTGAACTATCTCAATGAGAATAAATGGGGTATTGAGTTTGCAGTCAATTATGACCTTAACAACATCATGTTTTTGGATGTTAGTATTACCAGGAACATTGATCATACTTTGTCCACCATGGTACATCGCAAATTCCCCCAATACAACTCACTCCTCCACGCCTCCAGCTTTCATCCTCCTTACATTTGTCGCAACATCCCAAAATCCCAGTTTATACATGGTAAACGTATCTGTTCTGATGAACAGGCTTATAGTTTTTACAAGCATGATCTCATCACCAGATTCAAGGATAGGGGCTATAACACTGGTTCCATATATAATGCTGCACGTCATGTTGATGGCTTAGAGAGGTCAAACTTTCTACAATATAAGGACAAAAATTCTACTGGTGATTCAGTCATTCGTTTTTTGATTACTTATGGCCATAACACTAATTCACTAATTCATAGTGTTCATCACCATCACCATTGGAATATTTTGTTGGCTGACTCCACATTATCTACGATTTTACCATCTAGATGCCCCTTCACTTACAAGAAAGGTAGAAATTTGGGGTCTCTTTTTAACCATTACAAACATTTTTTTAGCATCCAAATTGCCTTTATCACAAATCACCTTTTTAGGTGATAGATTAGTTGGCTGTTTCCCTTGTGGACATTGTTCCTTCTGTACCAAACTCATTAAATCCACCTCTTTCAGCAGTAAAAATACCAGTCAGGTTTTTGATATAGGTTTTTTTTGCCATCTGCCAATCTGATTGGATTGTGTATCTTGCTACATGTCACTGTTCATCCTTTTATGTGGGACAAACCTCCCGTCCAGTTAAATTTAGAATGGGTGAACATTTTAGTGAGATCAGACACCATAAACCAACTAATGCACTTTATAAACATACTTTGGTACATCCAAGTGTGTCATTTAATTTCATTATTATTGACAAAAATCATTGCACATAGATCAAACAAAATGGGCTGGCATGACATACTGAACAGGAAAGAAAAGAAGTGAATCATCAAACTAGGTGGATTATTTTCCACTGGTCTTAACGAGCACCTATGACTATTTATCATGTGACTCTATATGTGTACTATATAAATGAGTATTGCATTGGTTCTCTTAACACTGATGAAGGCTTTCTTAATTTTGCCGAAACCAGTTTGATTTATACTCATTTTTATATGTAGTTTATACTACATTTGATTTATATTTATTCCTTACATGTAGTTTATGCTACATTTAAATAAAGGATCTTTGGTGCTACAGCTGCTGGATTTATTGTGTTTTGAATCTGTTTGAATCAAGTACTTGCAGCCGCCATACTTGCAAAGGCCGTTTCTTTTGATTTCCTTGTAATTATGTACAAACATGCACCCACAGCAGGTACTAGTAATAATATTCAAATGCACAATAAACTCTTCGAAAGACTGTACTTTGTGAAATATTCTTTGAAATGACTGTATTTTGCAAAATAACTGGACTGTAATACTACACACACTTGTCAGCACTTTGCACACCGGATATTTTGAATAGCTTTAGTTAATTTGAAAAGTAGAACATATAGTGAAAAAATATGGTCATTTTCCCTTTTTTGTACATTTTATGCGATTTGGATATTGTTTCAAACATTTTCACAATTTCTAATATTTTTATCAATATGTCACAGTTTTGAACATTTTGTTTAATTGGAAATTCGTTTTGAGCGTTCTAAGTGCTTTGTTTTATATTTGTTGAGAAAAAATCACTTAAGTGAGATTTTTTTTACCTGGAATTTGTTTCCGACCTGTTTGCGAGTGGTTTGAGCAGTAAGGATGATACACTTGTGTATATTCCTCCATTTCTTACTGGTTGCCTTATGGTTCTGACTCTGGATCCTATTCTGACACCATGTCACTCATCTTGTACATCTGAATAAGACAAAGAGGCTTGGGTGTTCGTTTAAGTAGTTTGTTACATATAAACACATCAGGATGGATATCAGAAACATCAAACTTAAATGAACTAATTAACTGACTGACTACTACATGCATGCATGCTGTCACTTTGGCTGCTCTCTCAAAATGGCACTCTTGCTTTTACGTGCTCAGTACTTATATGGACGTGCCCACTGACTGGCTTGCTTCTTACAGGTATATCATACACTCTGATCTACACCTACCTTCATTTCTTTTAGCTCCATTCGAAATTTCAGTGCTCATTTATGGTTGGTTTGCATTTTGTATTTCATTTTCTAGTATTTTCTTTTTTGTTGGGTAATAGCATTACACTAAGTAAAGCCTTACTGTGTCTAGACAATTCAGGTACTATATCCCAGCTTAAAAGAATCATTTACTTAATTACAATTATTTGTTTTCCCAGCATTTCTGACAAAGGACTCTGTAGCAGATTTGTAAAATCTTCCAATTCATTATGCCCCCAAAAACATGTTCCCAAGTACATTTCTTTCCCATTACACCTTCAGCGGAAACATTCTCTGAAGTTTGCTTGGAGTATTAAAAAAATACCTGTGCAAACACTTTCATGTTAAAATCCTAAAACTTCTGGACTTGATTGCATTCTTGGGAGACATTCAGATGTTCTCCCACTGTTTCTTTGTAAACCATGTTTCAGTCTCTCTTCCCTACCCAGTCTTTTCTAATCTCATTGATATTATGATGCAATATTTTATCTGGTCTTTTATATGTCCTACGAATGGGTCTACTTCATAACATTGAAAACCCATATACCCCAAAATGATAACACAGAGACAAAAACATCAAACTGTCACTTAACCGATTCCACATAACCCAGAGAATTTACCAAGGGAAAGTAACCAGTCGGGCAACAAACATGAGAAACCACAAGGAATCACTTTGAACCCACACAAGAGGGAGCTTCACCCACCCCCACCCCCAATTATATGGTCCATGAATTACACACTATATTTGATAAAGTTGAGTGTGATATTATGCAGATCATGGTTAAATTTAACAATTTCCAACTGGAGAAGTTATCCCAACAGATACACGCTTTAAACAAAACCATTTGCAATGATCGTCACTTTAGTTATTATGAAACTAATTATTCCAACCTTTTTCAACAGTGTGGATAAGCAGTACAATCTTATATTACAGAGAAAGATTGACAAGTTTAGAAGTGACACTGATGAGTATGTTAAGGATAGAGCATACCCTAAACCTCCTGCTTTCCAGGAAAATAGCCCTTATTTCACCAATCAGCATGAATCTAGAGGGAAAGTTCCACCTCCACCACCAGAAGGTTCAAATAGAACACAGAATGTTGAGCCCACCCCTTTAGTAATGGAAGCAGTTAGGAGATCCGGGAGAATCAGGAACAACAAACAATGAGCAAACTCTTGAAGCTACAGTAAATCCAATGAGATCTATGTAAAGCAAGGGATGAAAACCAAAAGCAACTACTGGAACTCTCGCAACCAGAAATAATGGTTAGTGACTCTCTTTTAGATGAGACTGCTGCAGTAACATTCACTTTAGTTGTAAATGATAGTAGTGACTTTAAAATATTTAACTACTCTTCCAATCAGGTCACCACTTCACATTTTAGCTAAAGAGCTTTCATTTGTGCCTGCGAGGAGAGTGAGCTTGACCAAAACTATCAATGATTTAAAACTGTTTGCACGGAAATTAAATTTGGCACTTTGGTTCAGTACTAATGGAATGTTTGCTAATAGCAATTGCTTGCATAGGCCTAGTGTGTTTAATCCCCCTTTACAACAGAGAGTGCAGTTTTTTTGAAAAGTTTTTTGTCAGCTTGATTTTCTGTATCTCCTAAGTGCACCATGCGAGGTTAAGTTCTGTCATTTAAATAAAAGTGAGAGAAAGTTGCTGCATGACATTATATGTGTTATGAAGCCTGATAAATGGAGAGGGGCTTATTATAATGGACCAGGTGGATTTTCTCAACTCTATGAATATGCTTTTGCTTGATGAGACTTATGAAGAAGTTTCTAGAAATTTAATTCACATAGTTTATTCCAAGATTGACAATTTACTACATGACATGTTATTCCAGGGGACAAATTCTAAAAGTGATTTTGACTTTATGCATAACACTAGGCCTGTCACTGCCAGTATATTTGGGATCCCCAAAATACTCACCGACATGACTCAAAACCCTTTTTGCCCTGTTATGGAATGCCTCACATTCTAAGACCTACTTTATAGCAAAGTTTTTGGATAGTAATTTGAAGGAAGGTATCAGTAATATTGCACAGATCTGTAAAGAGTCATTCATTTATGAGGCTTTTGAATGGTATTACATTTTCTCTAGACATCATTTTCGTAACTATTGATGTACATAGCTTGTTTACAGTCATTCCACGTGAACTGGGCCTAAATTGGTTTGAGAACCAACTGTTTAAATGTACTGGCCTAGAAACTAGCAAAGTAGATGCTATGGCTGCATTGATGGAAATAGTACTAAAAAATAATTTTATGTATTTTGAAGGTCAGTTTTATAGTCAAAGCACTGGTGAGGCTATGGGCGCTACATGTGCCTCCTTGTTTGCCAATTATGTTGTGAATGAATGGGAAGATCAGTATTTGTATTGAGAAAGGATTGTATCCGAAAGCTTTACTTATATAAAGATCAGTATTTGCTCACCAGTGACTATAAAGAGAACTGGATTCTCTATACCAGATTTTTGGACATCATTTTTTATTTTATGTAATGACACTAATGAAAGGTTGGAGGAATTTCTTAACTACATTAACAACACCACACAATTTATCTCTTTCTCCTCAAATTTTGATAGACACAAAATTACTTTTTTGGGTAGGGAGAGTAGTAAGTATGTTATTATCAGAAGTTTATTTCCAGTATATAGCGTAGGCCAATGTTTTCAAATTCATACCTTCATTATTCTAGTTGGCACCCAAAACATCAGAAAAAAATCAGTGGTCAAAGGCCAGTAGTTAGACTGGCAGGATGGTTTCTGAACCTGAGTGCTTTCATTATGAGTGTGATGTACTTATTAACATATTCTTAAAGAGAGGTTAGCCTGTTGATTTTTTTAAATGATATACACCAGGAAGTAGTGAACAAAAGAGAAATGGGCTTTTACCTACCCATTGTGAACCATACTAGGAATTTAGATATGGGGATGGTAAAACACTGTACAGGGACCGAAGACATGAACACGAGGCTTTTGATTTCTACTTTTACCCTGGACAGCCATGTTATAGCGACATGTTTTTGCAGTAAGAGGGGTCACTTATCAAATCAAAGCGCATTTTAATTGTAGTTCTATAAACTTAGTGTACTTAGTTCAGGGTTTATAATGCCCCACTTTTTATGTGGGGAAAACCTCTAGGAGGAGGTTAAGAGACCACATATTTGAGCATTGTAAAGACACTAGGAAAAACTAACTTATGAATACTCTTTACAAACATGTCATGGTTTGTGATACACACTGCTTTGGTTTCTTAATTATTGAACAAATCAGGAAGGACATTCAGGGTAAGGTAATGGATGAGGATTTGGATGCCTGTGAGTTGAGGTGGCAAACTGAGTCAAATGCCACAAGCTAACTTGGTTTAAATGAGACTGTTTCAATTAATTCAGTTTTAAAACTGAAGCACTTTGACAGTGTGTGATTTTATTTCTTTTTTATCATGTGACATTTATATCATGTGACCTTTGGTGGTTTATTTAAACAGTGTTTTAATGAATGATTTTAGTTCTGATGAAGGTCTGAAAACAGTAAGAACGAAAGCACTTAACTTTGGAATAAAGCTTTGGTACGTTACAGCTGGCTTTCAGTTGTCTTTCTGTGCATCTCAAAGGTGGTGTGTTATTCATTCATTTGTTTGTGTATCTGTTTGGGTTCCAGCCTCTTTGTTAACCCTATTATTCTATCAAGGAATAAAAATGCTACCATTGCCTTGCTCAAATAATCCCAGCTGATTCCTTTGAATGTTTTATCTGCTTTAACATCCACTAACTATAAGAGTATTTTGTTAAACTCTGAATCATTATTTTTTTAATTAATACTGTCATATATTTACTTCTCCAATGCAAAACCACACTGATCCGGATCTATGTCAGTTGACTGAGTTTTCAGAAACTCAAAATTCATATCGCGAGACAATATGATCTAATTTCCAAAACCTCAAAAATTTAAAAAAAAAAAACTTTTTTTTTTTACATTTCCCCTGCATCCCCATACCCCCTGCAAATGATATATACCAATTCTGAGATTGCACTACATTGAGGAAAATGGTGAATTTCCCAAGCCTCACTGTACCGTGATCTCTATTCAAAAATGTCTGGTTTTCTGAAATTTGATCATATTGTCTCACCGATATGAATTTCAAGTTTCTGAAAACTCAATCAACTGATAGGGATCCACTGATCCATATCTGTCACTTTTGGCAGCACCTTTCCATTCTCTTTACTGATATAAACATAAGCAATTTGTAATCATGGTGTAAAATTGAAACCGATTTATAGGAACTTGGGTTTGAAGGATCTTTACCCTTTTTGGATAATACATCCATCAAGATGCTGGTACTGCCCCCCTTTTAAAATATTGTTAAAAAGATGTTAAGCCTTTATTCCTTTTGTCCCTCCAAACATCTTTTGGAATGTCATCTGTTCCTGCTTACTTTTCTGTTAATTGATTATACATCACTATTTTTATCTCATTCCTTCCTATCTGAGACATTAATTGTTGAGCCTTATCTTCCTCTAACCTTGTCATAGCTATGTCTTCCTTAAATACTTCCATTTGTGGTTTCCCCATTCTTCTGCGTTGTATACATATTCATAACATTTTAGAAATTATCTTAAATACAAATACAGGATCTATAGTTATTTTTTTTTTGTCATAAGCTCTTTAAGTTTGGCAACAGTCTGCTTTCTGTTTCCTATGTCATTGTGCTAAGAGTTTTGTGCTCTGGAGTTATCAAAATTACTTAACAGTAACCTTTCTAAACTTGTGCATATTATTCAAAAGCTGTCTTATTTTCCCTTTAGCACTCATCTATTCCTCCTGTTCTTGTTCTGTGAGATTATCATTCTGCAGTACGTTAACCTTTGTCATCCTCTCTAAATTATTTTTACTTCTTTCCCATATATCTTTCTTCCTTATGTCTACCATATTTTTTAACTCCATTTTCATTTTATGTCTTTTAATGAAAGTTGTATCTTCCCTAATAAATCTCAGATCATTTTCATTACACATTCCGTAAATTCCTGTCTTTTTAACAGATAAGTTTGTATCTCATTTTTACTTCAGTAACCTACATTTTTATTTTAGTATTTTTGAGGGCATGATCTGAAATAGCCATTGGATGTGTTTCAAAGCCATGAGTTAAATACTCATGCTTCTTTGAAGTATAATTTCTATCCAATCTATCCAGTTATTCTACATTGAGGAATAATATGTAAATTCTGTCTCAGTTCCTTCCAGTAAATTCACATCTGTCATTCAGATATTCTCATGCACTTCTACCCTCTTCTTATATTTTTCCTTCCAGGACCCCTATTTAATACTCATTATTTCAAATCACTACCCATTTCTTATATTCCTTTCATCAGAGAATATTATTTCTCCCAAAATTCTCTTAAGCTCTGTAATAGTTACTATAGTGAAACATAAATACATCCCAATCTAATCCTCCTTCCCTGCCAATAATCCCTTATTATTTAAACTCTTTGTCTTTCTTTTCCTCTTCTATCCCTATCAGAGGCACTCTCACAATCAGTATTATTACTCCTAGTTTCCTTTGTCCCTGTTACTGTAATGAATGTCCATTCTGAAATCCTTTCTTTGCCAAACTGACATGCTCATTTATATCCAAATGTCTCTCTTGTAATATTGCTGTTTGCATTCTACACTTTTTAATGTAATTCATTACTCTTTTTTGGGTATTCCTTGAGTGCCATTAACATTCAGTGTTAACATTGATAATGCAGACATTCTGATAAAAAGCCATTCCTTTCATATATTGTGCATGATAGTTTAAAAATGTGTTTCCAACTTGTAACTTACATGCATACACTAATACTTGGCAGGCTAATATTGTAAGCAATTGTTGCTTCTCATTTCTGTTTGAACCCATGTCATATTTTTGCTTCAATAAAAACACTCAAGAAATGAGAAAAAAAAACCTAAATACAGTTTTCAAACCAAGCACCTTTTAGGTCACAGCAAACAGACAAAACTCTACATACTTTCCAAAACTGGAAATGATCACTTTATACAGGGCAGTTGTCCAAACAGACAGCTGCATTCAGAAGTTTTACCTGTTCTAAACATAGATCTAACCATATTGGAAGTTCATGTTAGAGTCTAGAGATGCCACCTTACCTTGTCCTACCCTTGTTTACCTCCCAGATGTGAAAGCCAACTTGCATGCTTCCAGCTAACTGATTTTTAGCCTTAAGGAAAATGTGCACTGGCTGCTTTTAAATGAATAAGCTAAACTATGGATTGTTATATTTAATACTAAAGTACCAAGGCTGATGGGGATGCTACTCTTGCAATGGCACTTCAGACGTCATTAATTTTTCACTGAACTGCTTGCCATTTAACCTTTAAATACTAATCGTAATGTTTTATACAAATTAATCAGAGCACATTGTTCAATCTATTCCTGATTAAACACTTGTGCCTGTACACTAATCATCTCTAACTAAAATCAGCTAATAGCATTATAAAAGCTAATCATGTATTTTCAAATGACAGAAAACTGCCAAGTATATGCTTTCCTTTTTCTAGCCTTTTTGCTTAAATAATCCACTTGTCTTTTCCATAATATAAGACCATTGTTTCCATCTGTAGAAAAATGTGACATTATCACCACATGTTTACATCTCCCCCAGCTTTTCAAGGTTACAACATTATATCACAAATATATTGCAACAGTATAATCCCCAGATACATTACAATAAAGAAAAAAGTATGTTATACTTTAATATCATTAGGATAAACAGTAGTCACTAATAAAACTCCACCAGCACACATCTAAAATACCATTACATAATAGTATAACATGCATTTTACTAACAAT
>NC_056745.1:1378262851-1378277851 GCF_019279795.1 Protopterus annectens | reverse complement strand
ATCTGTAACAATATCTTTGTTTTTATTTTCAAAATTAAGCAATTACTTGTATCTCTTTTAATGAATAGTACAGCCAAAAATATCTGTATTTCTTCATCTTGTATGCCTAGATATCTGTCTAAATTGGCTTTTTCTTTTGCAGAATCTACATGCTTATTTAGCACAGGAGAGTACCAAATATCCATCCCATTTACATATAAGCACTAAAGAAACTAACTCCTGTAATGTACAACTCCTTATAGCAATTGTGATGGGCCAGTAATCAAGGAGCCTGAACCTTACTATCGACACTGGAGAGGGATGTTCACGTGGAACAAAAATGGATACACCCAGTATTTCCAGATGCAGCTCTCTGCATCAAGCACAATTTCCCCTTAAGAGCACACAGAAAACACATTCAGTCCAGGGTCTGGATTTCTCTATCTGTCTCCCTCCATGTCACCAATAAGACTCCCCACTTGCACAGCTATAGAGTTGAGAACTCAGCTGAGTGTCCAAGCAAAGTTCTCCAGCACCCTCTCTGTGAAGCCAGTGCTTTGTGTCCCTGCTCCAAATAGTTGACACACCTGGGAAAGGCTGGCACAGATTTACTAGCTACGTCCTTTTCTGCCCAGACTATAAGGTAGTTGCGCCACCATCAGACACTCCAAAGCCAGCTACTGTAAGGATCTTGCAAGGGTACCCAATTATACTTAGTGGAATTAATATTAATACAGATGGTAGTTTGACCAATTGCAGGGATTTTAGGAGTGGCCAGAGCTGTCATCAAATATATGTAAGTACTCTCAGAGATTAAAATATTCCCTAAAAGACTAGCCACAATGAAACGTTTATATATATTTAATAATAAATAAGAAAATAACATGAACATGCTACACATCTGTTTACAGAAAACACCAGAGTTTCAATCACAGGGAATATTACAATAACACAGACAAAGAGATTCGCACAGATGCAGAAAAACAGTACTTAACTAATCTTACTATATTTTCCTGACAGATCTAAGGAATTACTATTCCCTGTCACTTACTAGGGCAAGGCATAATGAACTTTGTGTGGGGTCCTTCTCTGTCAGGTTCCAAAAACAGACTGCAATGAAACTTCAATCTCACCTAGTATTAAAACATCATTTTTCGTGATGGATTACAGATTGGCATCACAAATATCTGGTCATCTGACTTCTGGTTCCAATGCTACCCCCTTGGCTAGAAGCTGTTAGGATTTAGCATATGTGTGTCAATAATGCACACAGAGCCTTGCTAAGATCTGCTGCAGTTCCTGGAAGTCATAAAACAATTTCAAACCTCCACCCTTCTAGAGCAGCAATTAGTTCATCCCAAAGACAGTGCAGAAAGCTATTACAATTTTTGTCTCTTGCTGCATTAAAAACTGTAAGATACAATCTTTATGTCCTAAGCCTGGTAATTAAATTTCAAACTATTTTCAAAGTTAGGTGGATTGAGATTAACCTCTTCTGTTCTAGTATCCTGTGTTAAAACAGATGCATTTAAACAGTTACAACAGTACATGTATTTTTCTTTTTCTGTACAGCAGGGTACACTGTACATTTTTAACATCAACAGCTTTACAAATACATTTTTCAACACAAGCATCTGTACAAATCAGTTTGATATAAAAATGACATATAATTTTTTTTACAAAACTCCAGCTAGCTGTGCTGGCATATGTTACACATCCACTGCCTTACTTCTCCTTGCATAGCTGGCAATGCCTCCCATTGTCACAGCCATAACCATAATGGTTTTGTCTAAATGACACCTTTTTCTAACTACTTTTAATTATCTTCTATTCCCATTCTGCAGTTAAACATTTGTATCATATCTTATTTTCATGTTTGCTTAGACATACAAAGTTCAACAAATGGTCATGAAAACTTACTCTTCCAAAATTTCAGCTTGAAATTGTATGTTTCTACCTCTTATTGTAGGCAAACAACTCCATAAATTGAAAGCCATACAGTGGGGAATCCTTATGACAACTATTATATTGTCTGATACAAAGCCTAGATCCCTTTCAGTTTTAAATGAAACATAAAACTGTTTCCTTGACATATGTTTAATTGCTATTACACATTCTACTTTTAACCTGCTGCGGTGGTGGCTGTGGTGGTGCAACAGTTAGCGTTGTCGCCTCACAGCAAGAGGTTCTCCGATTTGATTCTTGGCTGGATCACCTTCTGTGTGGAGTCTGCATGTCCTCTCTGCGGTCGAGTGAATTTAAAGACATGCAGGTAGGTGCGAGCGTGTGCCTTCTTTGAAGGTTGGTCACCAGGCTGGCAACTCAACACCATAAAAATTCACTGCCAATCATTAGCAGACTGGAGTTCTGCTGTGGTGACCCCTAACTGGGAAAAGCTGAAAGACCATTTGTATTCTACTTTTAACCCCAAGGGTTCAATTCCTGATTTCAAAAAATGATTGCTCTAGTAGCTCTACTTTATGACCCACATACTGGACAGAAATTATAGTGCTCCCCAGTTTTCAACCCAGCAGAGAGCATTACCCTCTACCCTTGCCAGAAAATACTTTCTACTATTGATACATCTATCTGAGTGCTTATGTATGTACTGAAGAAAGCTAGCTTTGTCTAAGCCGAAACTGGTTTGCTTAACACTCTCTTTGTTATGTGCTTTTTAGCACTACATTAAAATTATTCTGTTTGCCACAGTCTGCTGGTTGGTGTTTTCATGAACTAAATCCTTGTCCACTCCCATAGTGCCCTTTTACTCAATGCCAGTTTATTAAGCCAAGCACCATTTTTAGGGCCTATAGAAGCCTAGCCATAACAATTCCCTGGCTATTTCTTCCCACAATATTTACTTCCCTGGACCCCTGTATAGCAAGGCAACTGGCATGATCCCCGTGGAGAATTTCCTGTCTCCCATCCAATCATCAAGATTCCTTTTGAAGAGGGCCAAAGAGGCACTCTGCTTGACATTTCCTTCCAGAGGGTGTGCTTTCTATCCAAACAGCTAATATGACAGAAGTTTGGTACATCAATAAAAAAGGAGGAACCCGCACATATCTACTTTGCTGGAAGCCATGAGAATGTGGCAGTGTCTTCTCATCACTTCCTCTTAGCAATACACATTTCAGGGACTTCAATATT
The DNA here is from genome assembly GCF_019279795.1 of Protopterus annectens. Taxonomy (NCBI): domain Eukaryota; kingdom Metazoa; phylum Chordata; order Ceratodontiformes; family Protopteridae; genus Protopterus; species Protopterus annectens. The sequence goes on along the minus strand of NC_056745.1, from coordinate 1,378,274,722 downwards.
CTAGTGAACAAGCTGTGTAGCTCCAGTCTTCTCATCACTTCCTCATAGCAATACACATTTTAGGGAATTCAGTATTCTAGTGGACAAGCTGTGTAGAGCTGTTCTTCTTCCTCATGAGTGGTCACTCAATCAAGTAGTGGCAACTCAAATCTTTAGTTAGAGGGGCCAACCTTGCTGCAGTCTTTTTGCTTCAAACTTAAACAACAAGTACAGCAGTTACTTTGCCTTGATCCCTTCCCAGAGTCAGTTACTGATAGATGGTGTAGTCCACAGTTTGCCCCTGGGTTTTCTGTATGCCTATCGCCCAATTCCACTGATAACAAAATTTATTCAGAAAGCCAGAAGATGCAAGGCCAAAGTAATCCTCATTGTTCCCTTTTGGCTCCGGTAAGTTTGGTTCCTCTTCCTTTGACCTCAACTAGTACATCCACCCTTGATGTTGGATTTCCATCCAGACCTCCTAAGTCACCCATCCAGTCAGCCTCTCCAGGATTAAATATCTTGAAAGTAACCGCATGATTCCTCCAGTTCTAACAGTGGCCAGAGGTGCTAGATTGCTTTATGTTCTTTCAGTTTCACAAAAGCAAAATGCTTGGACAGTTCATCTTAGCAAGTGGAAATGATTCTCTATTTGGGCATCTTCTGAGGAAATACATCCTTTTTCAACACTCTTCCTTCCATCCTGAACTTCTTGTCAGACCTTTTTCCAGAAAGGCTCTAGTTTTTCAACAGTCAGAGTTCAGTTATCAACCGTTTCCAATTTCAAACTGCCATAGCTTCATTAAAGATTTAAATGGCCTTTCTGGAGGGCAACTTTCATGGAGACCCCCTCTAAGGGACCCAGCTTCTCCACAGGACATAACTGCAGGCCTTAACTCATGTTCCTTTTGAACCAGCAGCCACAGTAGATTTAAAATTCCTTTCTTGGAAAACAGTTTTTCTGGTGGCTATTACTTTCACAAGGAAAATGTTCAAGTTGTATGCACTATCCTGTAAACCTCCATATATGATCTTCCATAAGGGCATAGTGTCTTTGAGAAATAATCTAATCTCCCTTCCAAAGGTGGCATCCAAAATGAACCATAATCAGGCTATCAGTCTGCCAGTATTCTTCCCAAGATTTCCTGATAAAGGATATACCTAACATTTGCTAGATGTTCACAGACAGCTTAGATTTTATCTACACAATACTAAAGATGTTAGCAAATCTAATCAGCTGTTTGTCACTTGCTCTAAATCAAAACTGGGCCACAATGTATGAAGTGCCACTCTATCTAGGTGGCTTTCTGACTGTATAATCTTTGTCTATGATAAGGTGGGACTATCTTTATGCAAGAAACCAAAGGCTCATTCTGCAAAGGCTATCGTTATCTCCACCAGCTTTATGTGCAGAGTTCTTATTGAAGAGATCTATGCTGTAGCCACTTGGTCCACTGTCCATGTGCATACCTTGCTGCTAGCTGAATATACAGTTAGGATCATGTGCATCCACCATTATCAGGAATATCCTTTGAAATCTCCAAGTTGTTTTTGATAGCTTGGGAATCTGTCCCAGTGGTTACATTGGAAGAAAACAGACAACTTGGAATGTGAAATTTATGTACTTACCATAACAATAGATCTGTGTTGTCTTGTTTTCATCTGGTTCAACATCCATCCCTTCTTTCCTCTTGTGGAATAGTCACATGGTGCTCCTTTTTTGAGTGGGTGGGCCTCACCAGAGACCTTGGCAAAGAACAGCCCTTGACTGCTGTTTCGTTTTTATGGCCAGTTATAGTCTAGCTTATGATCTGGTCAATGATCACTGCATACTTTTCTGACTATGAGGAGGCAAACTTGATATGAGGTATTTTGGGGAAATGGAGGGAATTATGGGTAGGGTGAATGTCAGAGCCATGGATCTGCATCTTAAAAGTGCTGAGGTCAGATCTGATCGGAGCCAATAGCCCAAAGATTGAACTGCCTGAAAATAAGATAGCACACATTTATCAGTATTTTAAGTATATTATTTTCATTTATATTTGCCAATTTCTGTATGCTAGAATTCTTAATACCATTTCCAACCAAAACTGCTTTTCTTTTCACCCCTTACACTTGTCCGTATTCACAACTAAACTTGATTTTCAAAAATAAAATGTCATCAAGTTTATGACTTTGGGCACCTCAGTCCTATCTTATGCTATTTGTATTTGAACATTTGCATAGCTCAAAGCTTCCAGTATTTTTACCCTATCCCCTATTACCTATCCTTTATTTCTATTTAAACCCCTTACCTTTTTAATTAAAGCATTCATTAATAAATCAAGGAATACATTTAGGAGCTAGAGTGTGGAAATCGGCTTTTGACTGCAAACAGTAAAGTTCACTGTCTAAAACTTTGTTTTTGAAGTGCTTTTACTTCTTCCCTGGGCCAATCTTTCTTCTATTCAATTGTCTTGAAGGGGTGGTTATGTATAAATTGTGCTCATGTGACGAGCAGTTGTGAGTGTGAGCTTTTGTTTGTTCTCTTTTATTTTTCCTGTTTCCTTATATATATTTATTAAGTCTTACTTTTTTTATATTTTGGGCTAGCATTCTTGCTGAAATGGAAGACTTCATAATCTCATTAGCAACATAATTTTTCAAAATGGCTAATTATGACACAGTGGTTATTGTAAGTAGAACAAAGTGCTAGTAGAAGAAATAAGGACAAGTCTGTGGAGGAAGCTAGAAAAATATCTCTTAATTTCATTAATCAAGAATTTTGACATTTATAGTTTTGCAATACTCTTCCAGCATCTTGATATTGGGAAATTTTACTAAATATGGTATAGGGAATTTTGAATCTTCACTGGAAGGTATGCCTTCCCAAAGAAAGTATTTTGTCAGCAATGACAAGCTACAGTTGAGTCACCATGGTAATAAATTCCCAGCCAGTAAGATTAGGAAACTGGTGAAACTTTTTGTAGGAAAACTGATAAGAAGAAACTCCTGTGAAGTTTCCAATCAGTTAATGGTTAATGCAAGAAGTCTTAATAAGTTTTTAGATCTTGAAGCAAAGGTAAGATAGAAATGGACAGAAAGATAAAGAAGACAGACATCAGACACCCTTCATAAGGGATGCCAGCAAAAACCTGCCTGCTAGTCCACAGGACGTCAAGGGCAAATAGAAGAAGCATTTCCAGCAGCTCCTGAATAAAGTAAACCCCATTTAAGCTGTTCTACCCCACACACAGCCTACATTGAAAGAGGAAGAAAAGTCCATTCTAGAAGAAGTAAGAACAGCACAAAGAAAAATGAAGTCAGAGAAAGTAAAAGGTTCAGATGAGGTCACTGCAGATATGATCAAGATGCTGCGTGAGTTAGGGGAGAAATGGCTCTGTGGGGCACTCATGGTAGTATGGAGAAAAGAGCATATCCCAGATGACCAGCGAATAAACATTCTAGTGCCAGTGTACAAGAGCAAAGGGGAAATTCACTACTGTGGATACTATAGAGGTATCATACTCCTGTCACACTGCATGGAAATGCTGGGGCGGGTGATGGATAAAAGAATACATAGAGTAGTACAAAGTAAGATGGGAGATGAACAGTTTGAATTTAGAGTAGGATGCTGCACAAATGACCTGAGGTTTGCAGTGAGACACACAACTGAGAAGAAGCAAGAGATGATAGAGTCCAACTGGGCATTCCTAATCTTGGTAAAAGCACATGACAAGGTTCTAAGAGAGATATTTGGGCAGTCCTGTGATGGTACAAAGTCCAGGAAACATTGGTTGAATTAGTGCAGATTATGTACAAGGACCCAATGACACAGGTAGAAACAGTGTTCGAACAGTGGGAGTTGGAATGTATCAGGGTTCAGTTCTGAGCCCACTGTTGTTCGTACTGGTGATGGTCTACATTAACAAACAGATCATAGGGGACAGATCAACAAAGCTACTATATGTAGATGATATGACATTACAGACAGATTCTGAATACGAACGTCAGAAAATTATTGAGAAGTGGAATGCAAACTGAAGGCACATGGGATGAAACAGAATACAGACTAGACAGTCATCATGACAGCAAATGTGGGAAATTAGAAGAAGCTTACAGATGAAATAGAAGAAAAAATAGTGAAACAGATAAATAGCTTTACGTATCTCAATGGGGCAGTTGAGGAGAAGAAAAGTTTGAATGAGGAAGTCATAGCTAAAATCAGAGGGCTGAAGCCAAATGGCACAGAGTATAAAGGGTAGTGTGTGACAGAACAATGCCAAAGAAGTTGAAACATAAGGTTTACAAAACAGTGGTGTGACCAGTGCTACTGTATGGTACAGAAATCTTGGCAGTGAAGAAAGAGCAGTTGAAGAAGCTTGAGGTGATGGAGATGAAGTGCCTGAGATAGATAGTAGTATACTCAGTATAGGACAAAGAAAGAAATGAGAACATCAGAGCAGAAATCAAACGAGCACCATTTGCTGAAAAGGTCAAAGAAAACAGATTAAGGTAGTTCGGACACATGCAGAAAAGTAGAAGACACTCTGGTGAAGATGATTTGGGGAGAGACAAGAAGGCAAGATTGCAAGAGGAAATGAGAGCATCCAGCCAGAGATTGATTGATTGTATGAGAGAAGACCTGTGACAGTCAGGCATAATTGTCAAAGAAGGTAGAGGAGTGGCACTGAATCAATAAAAGATGATGACAGTTAATACAACACCTCAGTCCTCATGTAGAAAAATAGAGTTGATGCTGCTACTGGTGATGATGATGAAGCAAGGATAATGGGTGATGTCTATCATATGTTAACCATGGACGCATAGTTGTCTGATTCTAATCAACCCATAGATTTGCCTGGGTTTTTTAAATATCATTTTTTTGGATTGTTAAAAAAGGTAGAGGAGTTTCAGTATATATTAAGCAGAGTTTGCCATCAATGCTTATCTTTAAGGCTCAGGATCCAGACTGATAAATGTGAGTATAAAATTATGTAATTATTTATGAAAGGTTGCCCTTTTATATTGCGCACTCTCCCAGGGAACAGAAAAAAATGAAATATTTAAAAACTTGGCTCACTGTACAAGATCAAACCTTTCCTCACTCCATTACCTGGGGCGGTAATTGCCCGTACACATCTACTTTCCACCTTCCTTTATGCATCCCCTCTCTTCATGAACTTGAGTAAATCTGACCTTAATAAACTCTCTAGCTGCTTTAATTACATTGCTAGATTTGCCACTAGAGCAGCATACAGAGCACACCACTGTCTGAACCTAAAGAATCGAGGGTGGCTAGAATTGCTCATCCAACTTCAGTACAATCAGCTAATAGTAGCACATAAAATTCTCAACCAACCTGAAAGCACACCCGTAGTTACAAAAATTATCACCCCTTACAGCAACCTCACGACACTTCGCTTATCCAACAAATTACTAGTCCAAATCCACAAAAGCAACAACTCATCTGGAGGCTCTGTATATGCCAACTCTGTTGGTAAAATATGGAACTCAGTTCCTGCTGAGCTTACTTCAGAACCCGTTCTAACCCAATTAAAAAAAAAACCTAAAACAGTACTTTAAAAGGCAATGGCTATATCCTTGCTCTAATCCTGGCTAACTCTGGCAATATAAACATGTGCTAAAGAGGTCTTTTGACCACCCCTACATTGCTTCCTAATTGTTACATATATATATATATATATATATATATACACAATAAAATACACGAGATATAACAAATCAGATTTATATGACAGAATGAATTACTTTTATCCCATGTATTGCATCTGTAACATTGCTTTAACTTGTTTAATGTAACATTTTTTCTCTATGTATGTGTGGAGCTTTTCACCCCATGCTCCGCTGAAAATGGACAAGTATCCAGACGGACTGTCACGGTCAACAAATGTAAAATAAAATAAATAGATAAATATTAAGACCTTGCATAAATTTATTTTAAGTGACTGAAGTGATTTCTGGTGATTTAAATGCCCCAGGTATGGATTTCTTTTATTTATCAGGTGACAAAAATTGTTTAATGGGACAGTAAAAGGTGTGGCTACATGCAATTGGTAGATAAACGAACTAAGAAGGGAAACATCTTGGCTGTAATTTGAGTGATGAAGCATCTTGATACTGAAAGTTGTAGATTTCTGTCTGAATTTAATGGATTTGATCACGTGTATGTCTCTTGGAAGATTAAGTTAAAGAAATTGAAGGGTGTTTCTTTATATTTAAGTGAAAATAGAAACTTCTATAAAGCTGACTACACAGGAATTGCAAATGAGATAAAAACATAATATTGGGAAAACAACCTAAATATAAATATGTCTTTTGAGTCCTGGGATATTTTCTATTAATGTGTTAATAACTTATTGCATAAATATGTCCCAGTTGTGGATGCTCTTAGGACTGTTAGTAAATGTGCATGGTGGTCTTACGAATTGGAAAAAGAAAGAGGGAAGACTACTCACTACTGGGATGCTTATAAAAGGGTGCCAAATCTGGAGAATAATACTAGATTTAAGTCAAGGCATGGGTTTAGGAAACTGTTGCAGGCTAGCAAACTATTGAAAAAGTGTAGTGGCTTTTAGAGCTGATAGTCGAAAGCTTTATTTAAACACCTACAAAAGTATAACAATCAGATATACAGTTAGAACAAAATGGGACTCCAGTGACTGCCTCTAACTTACTAGGAAACCTCTTTGCAGACAAACGTTATGGGTATAAAAATACATCAAATCCTGACTTTAATGTTGGCTTGCCCAATGGATATGATGGAGTTCCTACTATTACTGACTTTGTTATCAAAGGTCATCAGATTTATTCAACCTAACGCTGCATCTGGTCCTGATGGTCTGCTTATTTTTTTACATCAAAGGTAGTTGAGTTTTTGCTGCCTATCTTGTTATACCTCTTTCAGAACTCCCTTGCTCAGGGATTTGTCTCATAATCTTGGAAGGAAGCTATTGTTGTGCTCATGTTTAAGGGCATTTTCATACTTCTGGTTATAATTGTAGACCAATTAGCCTTACCTGTATAATAGGCAACTGCTTTGAATGCATTCTGTGTGATTATATAGTAAAGACTGTATATTCTGGTCTTGATATTAGCCAACATGGCTTCATGGTAGGCACATCGTTTTTACCAAATGTTTTGGGAAGCCTTGGACTAGACTTTCAGTTGAAGCTATATTTCTTGATCTTGTGAAAGCCTTTGATTTTATTCCTTATTAGCACTTATTGACAACAATAAAAAGGGCAAAATGTAACTGTTGCATTATCAGATGGGTAAGAGAATGATTGAAATGTAGATCTTCTAGGGTTAGAATTAAGGGTGCATTTTCTGTCAATAAGAACTTGGGAGTGGGTGTACCACCGGGGTCTGTTCTGGGCTGTTCTCCATGTTCATGTCTGTTCTCTATATTTATGCCTGATTTTCTGGCTAGTGGTAAGATTTGGGTCAGCAAATTTGCTAATAGGTTCATAGGTTCATACTAGGCTATCTGCCCTAGGGCATTTATAAGCCTAGCCAGAATGTGTTTGGCTTTCGCCACCCATTTTAAATTAATTTTGCTATGCCCTTTTTCGAGGTTAGTTTACTGTGCCTCTGTCTAACAGTGACACAGAAGTGATACCCGGGGTAAACCTACGATCTCCCATCCACTCATCAAGATTCCTCTTGAAGAGAGTCAATGAGGGACTCTGCCTAACCTGGACTGGGATTTTATTCCAGAGTGAAGGGAGCTTCTGGGTTATGAATCTGTCCCTCCAGCATGTTCTATTTATTTCAGTGCTGAGGTTCAAGTCTCTCGAGCGCGTAGCTCGATGGGATTTGGATCTTCTGAGGTGCAGCATGTCCATTAATTCCGGGTTGGACATGGCTTTATACGTCAGGCACAGATTGCCTCTGAACAGGCACTAAATGACACTAAAGGTGGTGCCATTGTAATGACGTTGCAAGATCAAATCAGATTACAAAGCTTTCTGAATGTTTCACATATTGGCCACAAAGTAAATGTATTGAGTTTAATGCTAGTAAAAGTAAAATTGGTTGTTTTGGTCCTAACAGCATTACTTATCCTACGCATTGAATTGCACTTTCTTGAGCAGTATGATCTTGCTAAAGGACTTAAGGATAGTGGGTGACTGCGGTCTTACCTTTGAAGATAACTTAAAAGCTGTGATCAGGAGATGTTACTGTTGTCAAAGACATATGTTGTACAATTGACAACATGAATATCTCTGTCCTACTTCTTCTTTATAAGTCTGGTGAGGTCACACATTTAATACTGTGCCACATTTTGTTCTTATGATTTCTGTCAACTGAGATGGCTATAAAGTGTCCGGAAGTGTTACACTGGATGGATAGCACAAACAAAGGAATTGGACTATCAGAAGAGATTAGTTAGACTTTCCTTGTATATTGTTAATTATAGGTTTATAAGGGGTGATGTAATTCTAATTTACAAGTTTATTCATAATGATAGCCTTGCTGTGAACTTAGGAGTTGAAATAAAAACTCAGATGATAGATACCAGGAGCAACATTGTTTTTTTGATAGTCTCAAGCTAGAACACTAAATTCAAAGAGATCTTTTCAATGTTGAGCTAGCCATACCTCTCAACCTCTTAGAGTAAGGAATCTCTACAAAGCCATAAAAAAGTGGTACAAATAGGGACAATTTGGAAATATTGATCTTACAAACTTAGAAAGTTGATAGAATAACACGTTTGAATTAGCATGAACTTTCTGAAGGGTATGACGTCTAAAACTCAAATGTCTGTCATTATTTTCTAACTTCAATCTTTAATGATTTGACACTAATTTGCCAGACAGCCACAATTTTATGAAAAATGGGCCAAACATCTAAGGCAAAAATATGGACATTCTGTGAAAATCTGTACAGTTGACAGGTATGAGCTAGTCTTTAATGGAATATTTTGCCATTTAGAACAATGAATGCCAGTAGTTTAATAGTATTCAAGAAATAGTTGGATGAGTGGGTGGGTAATAGGTTGTATGACCCCAATACTTACAGGTAGTGAGCTTTTTGAAGATTTACAATAGGCTGATAATCTTGGTTTAACAAACACTGAAGCAGTGAATAATTGGCCTTAAGAAAGCTGTATCTTAAACCACTCAGCATAATTACATTTTTCCTTAATTCACTATTAAGTTCCATAATAACCCATGCATTACTATAAACTATGTGCATAAATCTCCTTATGTTATAAGCATCAAGAATTTGCCTCAAAACTGAATGAGACACATTAATGAAATGCCTCTGATATTATAATACCTCTCCAAACAAACAATTAAACTATATCTAACCAACTCATAACTTCTCTCAATAAAACCAAAGTTTTCTCTATATCTCTACCTTTAACTAAAAAAAGATGTTCTCTTTCATAGTTTTCACTAATATTTTCTACATCTGAGTTGTAGTTTCTTACCTAATATTTCTCCATTATTCTGAACAAGTTACCCATAGTTAATAGGAATACCACTTCTGTTTTCCTGAAAATAGGATATACTTGGTAGAACTAATGCATGCCAACAAAAGTAAATGTGAGAATAAATAAACAGTACCCGAGAATCTTCCTGTTGGCATATTTTTATTTATTTTATTTTACATTTGTTAACCGGGAAAGTCCGACTGGATACAAGTCCTTTTTCAGCAGAGGCCCGGGGAGAAAAGCTCCAAGATATACAATTTTATAGTTAACAGATAATAGAGACAGTAAATTACATGCAAGTAATAGTCAGGTTACTCAGATGTTAGCATAAGACGATCATATGAGACATAGTAGAGCAAAAATGTAAGGCAGTACTATGTACATAGCAGTTAGCCATTTACCTGCTATGTTATTCATGGGTTATGTGCTGCATTCTTCTGTATTGGACCTTCTTGTGCCCAATTACTGGAAATGTGTGCAAGACCAACAACTGAAACAAGGGGGCTTCCCAAGAAGCATAACAGTTTGCAGTGGAACAGACAATTCTAGTAAAATATTATCGGGGTGAATGCAGATGGTCACCTGGGAAAGTTAAGGAAACACTTGGAGCTCTGTTATAGATCATAGATGTTGTGGCAGGCCGCATGTGGAGATGCTACATGGGTCATTTAAGGGGGTGTCTGTGTTGAGGAACCAGTGCCTAGAACATTTGATATCCTTGCTGTAATTCCAGAGCTGCTTTCCACTGAGGTAAGTGCTGTGATTGTGGTTGCCCCCTTCCTACCACCATTTACTGTGAATACACCAGCTAAGGAGGAAAAATGCCAATAGACTCCTGACTGTACTTATAAGGGAAACTACTAGGGTACTTTAAATTGAAAAATGCGACTTTTTTTAGCAAAGAAGAAGTATAATGAGATTTTGGTTTGCAATTTGCTTTCCTGACTGAATGATTAAGTGCGCTGCTCATTAACTTTGGGGTGATTGGCTTTTCAAGCGGACTTTTCACATGCATGTCTTTAGATGAATAAACCATTGGCGAGATGAACACTCTTCTGTGTCATGTGCTGATAGCATTCTGTTTATTGATATTCCACAACTGAGGAAACACTCTGTAGGTGGGACATTGATTTAATGCCTCATTTCAAACATAGCATTTAATTTCCCCTTAAACTAAACTATCAGAGCTGGAACTAAATGCAGGCAGTGGTGGTAGGGATAGAACTCACAGGCTTCTGATCTTTACAGCATCAAAGACAGGTATGCTGCTTGCTATGCTGCTAACACTGTTTAATAGCTTCTGTTAATAATTTGTTTGCAGTTTTTGGAATACTACAAGTAAGTCACTCCTGAGTACTGTGAACACAATGTTGCCGTCTAAAAAAGCATGCTATGTTTGGGGAAACAGAACAGATCTAGAGAAACAATACCCAAGACCCTGAAGTTTCCTTTTGTTCCTTGGTATATATACAATCTATGCATGAGATTCAATTTTCTAAAAAAGGAAGGCCTCCCAAACATACTTACAGGAATAATCCACTGTCAGTTATCTAATACAAACTCCCTGTAGGAATATGGGATGAGTCAAACTCATTGAAAGAAACATTTTCCAGGACTGTAGGTAGAATCACTTTTTAAACATTCTGCTTTATAGGTGGCAGGCCCCAGACCCAAGTGTGAAGGACTTTGTTACCCTACTTTTGTGCTGACACCTTAGTTACATAACATTGGCAAGAAGAGAAAACACACAGGAAAGGTGAAACGTGGCTCAGACAAATGTGATATTGCAGTAGAGCAGCCATGTATGTAAAAATGTTGCAGATGTTGAAGTTTTGATGAATTTGACTTGTCCAGTTTCCTTGTAGGGGTTACCATTCAGCTCATAGACCTTCTTTGCATGAATTGCACCATTTTTGAAAGCAGTCTATCAACAAAACTGCTTTCTTCCAGAGGCAGTGTATTCCCGCATGTGAAGACAGTGTATCCCCACATGTGAAGACAGTGTATCCCCGCATGTGAAGACAGTGTATCCCCGCATGTGACGACAGTGTATCCCCGCATGTGACGACAGTGTATCCCCGCATGTGACGACAGTGTATCCCCGCAGGTGAAGACAGTGTATCCCCGCATGTGAAGACTAATTAGCAATATCTGTTTTTAAAAATGTCTGCAAGCTCAGTTACACTTTCTGTTCACTTTCCTTTCTCAGCCACATTGCATACACTTCTCAGTTTTTCCAGATTAAACTTGTAGTTTACCACCTCAATTTGTTTCACTAATTCACTTTTTCCCATTTTTGGTTGCCTTGACTATTTAACTTGTAGGTTCATAGGACTGTCTTCAATGGCAGCCTCTCCTCTCCAGTGTGTATAAACCTTAACTAAATGTGAACTGGTCGACAATGAAATATTTTGCCATTTAGAATAATGAATGTCAGTAGCTTAATGGTA